>NW_027039504.1:0-70264 GCF_034236695.1 Oncorhynchus nerka
ACAGACTGTTGGGAACAGGTCAGAAATGGGACGGGTAGAGAACACAGAGACAGACTGTTGGGAACAGGTCAGGAATGGGATGGACAGAGAACACAGAGACAGACTGTTGGGAACAGGTAAGGAATGGGATGGGCAGAGAACACAGAGACAGACTGTTGGGAACAGGTCAGGAATGGGATGGGTAGAGAACACAGAGACAGACTGTTGGGAACCGGTCAAGAATGGGATGGGTAGAGAACACAGAGACAGACTGTTGGGAACAGGTCAGAAATGGGACGGGTAGAGAACACAGAGACAGACTGTTGGGAACAGGTCAGGAATGGGATGGGTAGAGAACACAGAGACAGACTGTTGGGAACAGGTCAGGA
This sequence comes from Oncorhynchus nerka, assembly GCF_034236695.1. Lineage (NCBI taxonomy): Eukaryota > Metazoa > Chordata > Actinopteri > Salmoniformes > Salmonidae > Oncorhynchus > Oncorhynchus nerka. Next base: position 369 of record NW_027039504.1, read on the forward strand.
ATGGGATGGACAGAGAACACAGAGACAGACTGTTGGGAACAGGTCAGGAATGGGATGGACAGAGAACACAGAGACAGACTGTTGGGAACAGGTCAGAAATGGGACGGGTAGAGAACACAGAGACAGACTGTTGGGAACAGGTCAGAAATGGGACGGGTAGAGAACACAGAGACAGACTGTTGGGAACAGGTCAGAAATGGGACGGGTAGAGAACACAGAGACAGACTGTTGGGAACAGGTCAGGAATGGGATGGGTAGAGAACACAGAGACAGACTGTTGGGAACAGGTCAGGAATGGGATGGGTAGAGAACACAGAGACAGACTGTTGGGAACCGGTCAGGAATGGGATGGGTAGAGAACACAGAGACAGACTGTTGGGAACAGGTCAGGAATGGGATGGGTAGAGAACACAGAGACAGACTGTTGGGAACCGGTCAGGAATGGGATGGGCAGAGAACACAGAGACAGACTGTTGGGAACAGGTCAGGAATGGGATGGGCAGAGAACACAGAGACAGACTGTTGGGAAAAGGTCAGGAATGGGATGGGTAGAGAACACAGAGACAGACTGTTGGGAACAGGTCAGGAATGGGATGGGCAGAGAACACAGAGACAGACTGTTGGGAACAGGTCAGGAATGGGATGGACAGAGAACACAGAGACAGACTGTTGGGAACAGGTCAGAAATGGGACGGGTAGAGAACACAGAGACAGACTGTTGGGAACAGGTCAGAAATGGGACGGGTAGAGAACACAGAGACAGACTGTTGGGAACAGGTCAGAAATGGGACGGGTAGAGAACACAGAGACAGCCTGTTGGGAACAGGTCAGGAATGGGATGGGTAGAGAACACAGAGACAGACTGTTGGGAACAGGTCAGGAATGGGATCGGTAGAGAACACAGAGACAGACTGTTGGGAACCGGTCAGGAATGGGATGGGTAGAGAACACAGAGACAGACTGTTGGGAACAGGTCAGAAATGGGACGGGTAGAGAACACAGAGACAGACTGTTGGGAACAGGTCAGGAATGGGATGGGTAGAGAACACAGAGACAGACTGTTGGGAACAGGTCAGGAATGGGATGGACAGAGAACACAGAGCCAGACTGTTGGGAACAGGTCAGGAATGGGATGGACAGAGAACACAGAGACAGACTGTTGGGAACAGGTCAGGAATGGGATGGGTAGAGAACACGGAGACAGACTGTTGGGAACAGGTCAGGAATGGGATGGGTAGAGAACACAGAGACAGACTGTTAGGAACCGGTCAGGAATGGGATGGGCAGAGAACACAGAGACAGACTGTTGGGAACAGGTCAGGAATGGGATGGGCAGAGAACACAGAGACAGACTGTTGGGAACAGGTCAGGAATGGGATGGGTAGAGAACACAGAGACAGACTGTTGGGAACAGGTCAGGAATGGGATGGGCAGAGAACACAGAGACAGACTGTTGGGAACAGGTCAGGAATGGGATGGACAGAGAACACAGAGACAGACTGTTGGGAACAGGTCAGGAATGGGATGGACAGAGAACACAGAGACAGACTGTTGGGAACAGGTCAGAAATGGGACGGGTAGAGAACACAGAGACAGACTGTTGGGAACAGGTCAGAAATGGGACGGGTAGAGAACACAGAGACAGACTGTTGGGAACAGGTCAGGAATGGGATGGGTAGAGAACACAGAGACAGACTGTTGGGAACAGGTCAGGAATGGGATGGGTAGAGAACACAGAGACAGACTGTTGGGAACCGGTCAGGAATGGGATGGGTAGAGAACACAGAGACAGACTGTTGGGAACAGGTCAGGAATGGGATGGACAGAGAACACAGAGACAGACTGTTGGGAACAGGTCAGGAATGGGATGGACAGAGAACACAGAGACAGACTGTTGGGAACAGGTCAGAAATGGGATGGTAGAGAACACAGAGACAGACTGTTGGGAACAGGTCAGGAATGGGATGGACAGAGAACACAGAGACAGACTGTTGGGAACAGGTCAGAAATGGGAGGTAGAGAACACAGAGACAGACTGTTGGGAACAGGTCAGGAATGGGATGGACAGAGAACACAGAGACAGACTGTTGGGAACAGGTCAGGAATGGGATGGACAGAGAACACAGAGACAGACTGTTGGGAACAGGTCAGAAATGGGACGGGTAGAGAACACATAGACAGACTGTTGGGAACAGGTCAGGAATGGGATGGACAGAGAACACAGAGACAGACTGTTGGGAACAGGTCAGAAATGGGACGGGTAGAGAACACAGAGACAGACTGTTGGGAACAGGTCAGGAATGGGATGGGTAGAGAACACAGAGACAGACTGTTGGGAACCGGTCAGGAATGGGATGGGCAGAGAACACAGAGACAGACTGTTGGGAACAGGTCAGGAATGGGATGGGTAGAGAACACAGAGACAGACTGTTGGGAACAGGTCAGGAATGGGATGGGCAGAGAACACAGAGACAGACTGTTGGGAACAGGTCAGGAATGGGATGGGTAGAGAACACAGAGACAGACTGTTGGGAACCGGTCAGGAATGGGATGGGCAGAGAACACAGAGACAGACTGTTGGGAACCGGTCAGGAATGGGATGGGTAGAGAACACAGAGACAGACTGTTGGGAACAGGTCAGGAATGGGATGGGCAGAGAACACAGAGACAGACTGTTGGGAACAGGTCAGGAATGGGATGGGTAGAGAACACAGAGACAGACTGTTGGGAACAGGTCAGGAATGGGATGGGTAGAGAACACAGAGACAGACTGTTGGGAACAGGTCAGGAATGGGATGGACAGAGAACACAGAGCCAGACTGTTGGGAACAGGTCAGGAATGGGATGGACAGAGAACACAGAGACAGACTGTTGGGAACAGGTCAGGAATGGGATGGGTAGAGAACACGGAGACAGACTGTTGGGAACAGGTCAGGAATGGGATGGGTAGAGAACACAGAGACAGACTGTTAGGAACCGGTCAGGAATGGGATGGGCAGAGAACACAGAGACAGACTGTTGGGAACAGGTCAGGAATGGGATGGGCAGAGAACACAGAGACAGACTGTTGGGAAAAGGTCAGGAATGGGATGGGTAGAGAACACAGAGACAGACTGTTGGGAACAGGTCAGGAATGGGATGGGCAGAGAACACAGAGACAGACTGTTGGGAACAGGTCAGGAATGGGATGGACAGAGAACACAGAGACAGACTGTTGGGAACAGGTCAGGAATGGGATGGACAGAGAACACAGAGACAGACTGTTGGGAACAGGTCAGAAATGGGACGGGTAGAGAACACAGAGACAGACTGTTGGGAACAGGTCAGAAATGGGACGGGTAGAGAACACAGAGACAGACTGTTGGGAACAGGTCAGGAATGGGATGGGTAGAGAACACAGAGACAGACTGTTGGGAACTGGTCAGGAATGGGATGGGTAGAGAACACAGAGACAGACTGTTGGGAACCGGTCAGGAATGGGATGGGTAGAGAACACAGAGACAGACTGTTGGGAACAGGTCAGGAATGGGATGGACAGAGAACACAGAGACAGACTGTTGGGAACAGGTCAGGAATGGGATGGACAGAGAACACAGAGACAGACTGTTGGGAACAGGTCAGAAATGGGATGGGTAGAGAACACAGAGACAGACTGTTGGGAACAGGTCAGGAATGGGATGGACAGAGAACACAGAGACAGACTGTTGGGAACAGGTCAGAAATGGGACGGGTAGAGAACACAGAGACAGACTGTTGGGAACAGGTCAGGAATGGGATGGACAGAGAACACAGAGACAGACTGTTGGGAACAGGTCAGGAATGGGATGGACAGAGAACACAGAGACAGACTGTTGGGAACAGGTCAGAAATGGGACGGGTAGAGAACACATAGACAGACTGTTGGGAACAGGTCAGGAATGGGATGGACAGAGAACACAGAGACAGACTGTTGGGAACAGGTCAGAAATGGGACGGGTAGAGAACACAGAGACAGACTGTTGGGAACAGGTCAGGAATGGGATGGGTAGAGAACACAGAGACAGACTGTTGGGAACCGGTCAGGAATGGGATGGGCAGAGAACACAGAGACAGACTGTTGGGAACAGGTCAGAATGGGATGGGTAGAGAACACAGAGACAGACTGTTGGGAACAGGTCAGGAATGGGATGGGCAGAGAACACAGAGACAGACTGTTGGGAACAGGTCAGGAATGGGATGGGTAGAGAACACAGAGACAGACTGTTGGGAACCGGTCAGGAATGGGATGGGCAGAGAACACAGAGACAGACTGTTGGGAACCGGTCAGGAATGGGATGGGTAGAGAACACAGAGACAGACTGTTGGGAACAGGTCAGGAATGGGATGGGCAGAGAACACAGAGACAGACTGTTGGGAACAGGTCAGGAATGGGATGGGTAGAGAACACAGAAACAGACTGTTGGGAACAGGTCAGGAATGGGATGGGCAGAGAACACAGAGACAGTCTGTTGGGAACCGGTCAGGAATGGGATGGGTAGAGAACACATAGACAGCCTGTTGGGAACAGGTCAGGAATGGGATGGGTAGAGAACACAGAGACAGACTGTTGGGAACAGGTCAGGAATGGGATGGGCAGAGAACACAGAGACAGACTGTTGGGAACAGGTCAGGAATGGGATGGGTAGAGAACACAGAGACAGACTGTTGGGAACAGGTCAGGAATGGGATGGGTAGAGAACACAGAGACAGACTGTTGGGAACCGGTCAGGAATGGGATGGGTAGAGAACACAGAGACAGACTGTTGGTAACAGGTCAGGAATGGGACGGGCAGAGAACAAAGAGACAGACTGTTGGGAACAGGTCAGGAATGGGATGGGCAGAGAACACAGAGACAGACTGTTGGGAACCGGTCAGGAATGGGATGGGTAGAGAACACAGAGACAGACTGTTGGGAACAGGTCAGGAATGGGATGGGCAGAGAACACAGAGACAGACTGTTGGGAACAGGTCAGGAATGGGATGGGTAGAGAACACAGAAACAGACTGTTGGGAACAGGTCAGGAATGGGATGGGCAGAGAACACAGAGACAGTCTGTTGGGAACCGGTCAGGAATGGGATGGGTAGAGAACACATAGACAGCCTGTTGGGAACAGGTCAGGAATGGGATGGGTAGAGAACACAGAGACAGACTGTTGGGAACAGGTCAGGAATGGGATGGGCAGAGAACACAGAGACAGACTGTTGGGAACAGGTCAGGAATGGGATGGGTAGAGAACACAGAGACAGACTGTTGGGAACAGGTCAGGAATGGGATGGGTAGAGAACACAGAGACAGACTGTTGGGAACCGGTCAGGAATGGGATGGTAGAGAACACAGAGACAGACTGTTGGTAACAGGTCAGGAATGGGACGGGCAGAGAACAAAGAGACAGACTGTTGGGAACAGGTCAGGAATGGGATGGGTAGAGAACACAGATACAGACTGTTGGGAACAGGTCAGGAATGGGATGGGCAGAGAACACAGAGACAGACTGTTGGGAACCGGTCAGGAATGGGATGGGCAGAGAACACAGAGACAGACTGTTGGGAACAGGTCAGGAATGGGATGGGCAGAGAACACAGAGACAGACTGTTGGGAACAGGTCAGAAATGGGATGGGCAGAGAACACAGAGACAGACTGTTGGGAACAGGTCAGGAATGGGACGGGTAGAGAACACAGAGACAGACTGTTGGGAACAGGTCAGGAATGGGACGGGTAGAGAACACAGAGACAGACTGTTGGGAACAGGTCAGGAATGGGATGGGTAGAGAACACAGAGACAGACTGTTGGGAACAGGTCAGGGATGGGATGGGTAGAGACCACAGAGACAGACTGTTGGGAACAGGTCAGGAATGGGATGGGCAGAGAACACAGAGACAGACTGTTGGGAACAGGTCAGGAATGGGATGGACAGAGAACACAGAGACAGCCTGTTGGGAACAGGTCAGGAATGGGATGGACAGAGAACACAGAGACAGACTGTTGGGAACAGGTCAGAAATGGGACGGGTAGAGAACACAGAGACAGACTGTTGGGAACAGGTCAGGAATGGGATGGGTAGAGAACACAGAGACAGACTGTTGGGAACAGGTCAGAAATGGGACGGGTAGAGAACACAGAGACAGACTGTTGGGAACAGGTCAGAATGGGATGGGTAGAGAACACAGAGACAGACTGTTGGGAACAGGTCAGGAATGGGATGGGTAGAGAACACAGAGACAGACTGTTGGGAACCGGTCAGGAATGGGATGGGCAGAGAACACAGAGACAGACTGTTGGGAACAGGTCAGAAATGGGACGGGTAGAGAACACAGAGACAGACTGTTGGGAACAGGTCAGGAATGGGATGGACAGAGAACACAGAGACAGACTGTTGGGAACAGGTCAGAATGGGATGGACAGAGAACACAGAGACAGACTGTTGGGAACAGGTCAGAAATGGGACGGGTAGAGAACACAGAGACAGACTGTTGGGAACAGGTCAGGAATGGGATGGACAGAGAACACAGAGACAGACTGTTGGGAACAGGTCAGAATGGGATGGACAGAGAACACAGAGACAGACTGTTGGGAACAGGTCAGAAATGGGACGGGTAGAAAACACAGAGACAGACTGTTGGGAACAGGTCAGGAATGGGATGGACAGAGAACACAGAGACAGACTGTTGGGAACAGGTCAGAAATGGGACGGGTAGAGAACACAGAGACAGACTGTTGGGAACAGGTCAGGAATGGGATGGACAGAGAACACAGAGACAGACTGTTGGGAACAGGTCAGGAATGGGATGGACAGAGAACACAGAGACAGACTGTTGGGAACAGGTCAGAAATGGGACGGGTAGAGAACACATAGACAGACTGTTGGGAACAGGTCAGGAATGGGATGGACAGAGAACACAGAGACAGACTGTTGGGAACAGGTCAGAAATGGGACGGGTAGAGAACACAGAGACAGACTGTTGGGAACAGGTCAGGAATGGGATGGGTAGAGAACACAGAGACAGCCTGTTGGGAACCGGTCAGGAATGGGATGGGCAGAGAACACAGAGACAGACTGTTGGGAACAGGTCAGGAATGGGATGGGTAGAGAACACAGAGACAGACTGTTGGGAACGGTCAGGAATGGGATGGGCAGAGAACACAGAGACAGACTGTTGGGAACCGGTCAGGAATGGGATGGGTAGAGAACACAGAGACAGACTGTTGGGAACAGGTCAGGAATGGGATGGGCAGAGAACACAGAGACAGACTGTTGGGAACAGGTCAGGAATGGGATGGGTAGAGAACACAGAAACAGACTGTTGGGAACAGGTCAGGAATGGGATGGGCAGAGAACACAGAGACAGTCTGTTGGGAACCGGTCAGGAATGGGATGGGTAGAGAACACAGAGACAGCCTGTTGGGAACAGGTCAGGAATGGGATGGGCAGAGAACACAGAGACAGACTGTTGGGAACCGGTCAGAATGGGATGGGCAGAGAACACAGAGACAGACTGTTGGGAACAGGTCAGGAATGGGATGGGTAGAGAACACAGAGACAGACTGTTGGGAACGGTCAGGAATGGGATGGGTAGAGAACACAGAGACAGACTGTTGGGAACAGGTCAGAAATGGGACGGGTAGAGAACACATAGACAGACTGTTGGGAACAGGTCAGGAATGGGATGGACAGAGAACACAGAGACAGACTGTTGGGAACAGGTCAGAAATGGGACGGGTAGAGAACACAGAGACAGACTGTTGGGAACAGGTCAGGAATAGAGAACACAGGAGCCTGTTGGGAACCGGTCAGGAATGGGATGGGCAGAGAACACAGAGACAGACTGTTGGGAACAGGTCAGGAATGGGATGGGTAGAGAACACAGAGACAGACTGTTGGGAACGGTCAGGAATGGGATGGGCAGAGAACACAGAGACAGACTGTTGGGAACCGGTCAGGAATGGGATGGGTAGAGAACACAGAGACAGACTGTTGGGAACAGGTCAGGAATGGGATGGGCAGAGAACACAGAGACAGACTGTTGGGAACAGGTCAGGAATGGGATGGGTAGAGAACACAGAAACAGACTGTTGGGAACAGGTCAGGAATGGGATGGGCAGAGAACACAGAGACAGTCTGTTGGGAACGGTCAGGAATGGGATGGGTAGAGAACACAGAGACAGCCTGTTGGGAACAGGTCAGGAATGGGATGGGCAGAGAACACAGAGACAGACTGTTGGGAACCGGTCAGGAATGGGATGGGCAGAGAACACAGAGACAGACTGTTGGGAACAGGTCAGGAATGGGATGGGTAGAGAACACAGAGACAGACTGTTGGGAACCGGTCAGGAATGGGATGGGTAGAGAACACAGAGACAGACTGTTGGGAACAGGTCAGAAATGGGACGGGTAGAGAACACAGAGACAGACTGTTGGGAACAGGTCAGAATGGGATGGGTAGAGAACACAGAGACAGACTGTTGGGAACAGGTCAGGAATGGGATGGACAGAGAACACAGAGACAGACTGTTGGGAACAGGTCAGGAATGGGATGGACAGAGAACACAGAGACAGACTGTTGGGAACAGGTCAGGAATGGGATGGGTAGAGAACACGGAGACAGACTGTTGGGAACAGGTCAGGAATGGGATGGGTAGAGAACACAGAGACAGACTGTTAGGAACCGGTCAGGAATGGGATGGGCAGAGAACACAGAGACAGACTGTTGGGAACAGGTCAGGAATGGGATGGGCAGAGAACACAGAGACAGACTGTTGGGAAAAGGTCAGGAATGGGATGGGTAGAGAACACAGAGACAGACTGTTGGGAACAGGTCAGGAATGGGATGGGCAGAGAACACAGAGACAGTCTGTTGGGAACAGGTCAGGAATGGGATGGACAGAGAACACAGAGACAGACTGTTGGGAACAGGTCAGGAATGGGATGGACAGAGAACACAGAGACAGACTGTTGGGAACCGGTCAGGAATGGGATGGGCAGAGAACACAGAGACAGACTGTTGGGAACAGGTCAGAAATGGGACGGGTAGAGAACACAGAGACAGACTGTTGGGAACAGGTCAGGAATGGGATGGACAGAGAACACAGAGACAGACTGTTGGGAACAGGTCAGGAATGGGATGGACAGAACACAGAGACAGATGGGACAGGTCAGAAATGGGACGGGTAGAGAACACAGAGACAGACTGTTGGGAACAGGTCAGGAATGGGATGGACAGAGAACACAGAGACAGACTGTTGGGAACAGGTCAGAAATGGGACGGGTAGAGAACACAGAGACAGACTGTTGGGAACAGGTCAGGAATGGGATGGACAGAGAACACAGAGACAGACTGTTGGGAACAGGTCAGAAATGGGATGGGTAGAGAACACAGAGACAGACTGTTGGGAACAGGTCAGGAATGGGATGGGTAGAGAACACAGAGACAGACTGTTGGGAACAGGTCAGGAATGGGATGGGCAGAGAACACAGAGACAGACTGTTGGGAACAGGTCAGGAATGGGATGGGTAGAGAACACAGAGACAGACTGTTGGGAACAGGTCAGGAATGGGATGGGCAGAGAACACAGAGACAGACTGTTGGGAACAGGTCAGGAATGGGATGGGCAGAGAACACAGAGACAGACTGTTGGGAAAAGGTCAGGAATGGGATGGGTAGAGAACACAGAGACAGACTGTTGGGAACAGGTCAGGAATGGGATGGGCAGAGAACACAGAGACAGACTGTTGGGAACAGGTCAGGAATGGGATGGACAGAGAACACAGAGACAGACTGTTGGGAACAGGTCAGGAATGGGATGGACAGAGAACACAGAGACAGACTGTTGGGAACAGGTCAGAAATGGGACGGGTAGAGAACACAGAGACAGACTGTTGGGAACAGGTCAGAAATGGGACGGGTAGAGAACACAGAGACAGACTGTTGGGAACAGGTCAGGAATGGGATGGGTAGAGAACACAGAGACAGACTGTTGGGAACAGGTCAGGAATGGGATGGGTAGAGAACACAGAGACAGACTGTTGGGAACCGGTCAGGAATGGGATGGGCAGAGAACACAGAGACAGACTGTTGGGAACAGGTCAGAAATGGGATGGGTAGAGAACACAGAGACAGACTGTTGGGAACAGGTCAGGAATGGGATGGACAGAGAACACAGAGACAGACTGTTGGGAACAGGTCAGGAATGGGATGGACAGAGAACACAGAGACAGACTGTTGGGAACAGGTCAGAAATGGGATGGGTAGAGAACACAGAGACAGACTGTTGGGAACAGGTCAGGAATGGGATGGACAGAGAACACAGAGACAGACTGTTGGGAACAGGTCAGAAATGGGACGGGTAGAGAACACAGAGACAGACTGTTGGGAACAGGTCAGGAATGGGATGGACAGAGAACACAGAGACAGACTGTTGGGAACAGGTCAGGAATGGGATGGGCAGAGAACACAGAGACAGACTGTTGGGAACAGGTCAGGAATCAGAGAACACAGAGACAGACTGTTGGGAACAGGTCAGAATGGGATGGGCAGAGAACACAGAGACAGACTGTTGGGAACAGGTCAGGAATGGGATGGGTAGAGAACACAGAGACAGACTGTTGGGAACAGGTCAGGAATGGGATGGGCAGAGAACACAGAGACAGACAGACTCAGGAATGGGATTAGAGAACACAGAGACAGACTGTTGGGAACAGGTCAGGAATGGGATGGGCAGAGAACACAGAGACAGACTGTTGGGAACAGGTCAGGAATGGGATGGGTAGAGAACACAGAGACAGACTGTTGGGAACAGGTCAGGAATGGGATGGGCAGAGAACACAGAGACAGACTGTTGGGAACAGGTCAGGAATGGGATGGGTAGAGAACACAGAGACAGAGAACACAGAAAGAGACAGACTGTTGGGAACAGGTCAGGAATGGGATGGACAGAGAACACAGAGACAGACTGTTGGGAACAGGTCAGGAATGGGATGGGTAGAGAACACAGAGACAGACTGTTGGGAACAGGTCAGGAATGGGATGGGCAGAGAACACAGAGACAGACTGTTGGGAACAGGTCAGGAATGGGATGGGTAGAGAACACAGAGACAGACTGTTGGGAACAGGTCAGGAATGGGATGGGCAGAGAACACAGAGACAGTCTGTTGGGAACCTGTCAGGAATGGGATGGGTAGAGAACACAGGACAGACTGTTGGGAACCGGTCAGGAATGGGATGGGTAGAGAACACAGAGACAGACTGTTGGGAACAGGTCAGGAATGGGATGGGTAGAGAACACAGAGACAGACTGTTGGGAACAGGTCAGGAATGGGATGGGCAGAGAACACAGAGACAGACTGTTGGGAACAGGTCAGGAATGGGATGGACAGAGAACACAGAGACAGACTGTTGGGAACAGGTCAGGAATGGGATGGACAGAGAACACAGAGACAGACTGTTGGGAACAGGTCAGAAATGGGACGGGTAGAGAACACAGAGACAGACTGTTGGGAACAGGTCAGGAATGGGATGGGTAGAGAACACATAGACAGACTGTTGGGAACAGGTCAGAAATGGGACGGGTAGAGAACACAGAGACAGACTGTTGGGAACAGGTCAGGAATGGGATCAGAGACAGACTGTTGGGAACAGGGAAATGGGACGGGTAGAGAACACAGAGACAGACTGTTGGGAACAGGTCAGGAATGGGATGGACAGAGAACACAGAGACAGACTGTTGGGAACAGGTCAGGAATGGGATGGACAGAGAACACAGAGACAGACTGTTGGGAACAGGTCAGAAATGGGACGGGTAGAGAACACATAGACAGACTGTTGGGAACAGGTCAGGAATGGGATGGACAGAGAACACAGAGACAGACTGTTGGGAACAGGTCAGAAATGGGACGGGTAGAGAACACAGAGACAGACTGTTGGGAACAGGTCAGGAATGGGATGGGTAGAGAACACAGAGACAGACTGTTGGGAACTGGTCAGGAATGGGATGGGTAGAGAACACAGAGACAGACTGTTGGGAACCGGTCAGGAATGGGATGGGTAGAGAACACAGAGACAGACTGTTGGGAACAGGTCAGGAATGGGATGGACAGAGAACACAGAGACAGACTGTTGGGAACAGGTCAGGAATGGGATGGACAGAGAACACAGAGACAGACTGTTGGGAACAGGTCAGAAATGGGATGGGTAGAGAACACAGAGACAGACTGTTGGGAACAGGTCAGGAATGGGATGGACAGAGAACACAGAGACAGACTGTTGGGAACAGGTCAGAAATGGGATGGGTAGAGAACACAGAGACAGACTGTTGGGAACAGGTCAGGAATGGGATGGACAGAGAACACAGAGACAGACTGTTGGGAACAGGTCAGGAATGGGATGGACAGAGAACACAGAGACAGACTGTTGGGAACAGGTCAGAAATGGGACGGGTAGAGAACACATAGACAGACTGTTGGGAACAGGTCAGGAATGGGATGGACAGAGAACACAGAGACAGACTGTTGGGAACAGGTCAGAAATGGGATGGGTAGAGAACACAGAGACAGACTGTTGGGAACAGGTCAGGAATGGGATGGGTAGAGAACACAGAGACAGACTGTTGGGAACAGGTCAGGAATGGGATGGGCAGAGAACACAGAGACAGACTGTTGGGAACAGGTCAGGAATGGGATGGGTAGAGAACACAGAGACAGACTGTTGGGAACAGGTCAGGAATGGGATGGGCAGAGAACACAGAGACAGACTGTTGGGAACAGGTCAGGAATGGGATGGGTAGAGAACACAGAGACAGACTGTTGGGAACAGGTCAGGAATGGGATGGGCAGAGAACACAGAGACAGACTGTTGGGAACCGGTCAGGAATGGGATGGGTAGAGAACACAGAGACAGACTGTTGGGAACAGGTCAGGAATGGGATGGGCAGAGAACACAGAGACAGACTGTTGGGAACAGGTCAGGAATGGGATGGGTAGAGAACACAGAAACAGACTGTTGGGAACAGGTCAGGAATGGGATGGGCAGAGAACACAGAGACAGTCTGTTGGGAACCGGTCAGGAATGGGATGGGTAGAGAACACATAGACAGCCTGTTGGGAACAGGTCAGGAATGGGATGGGTAGAGAACACAGAGACAGACTGTTGGGAACAGGTCAGGAATGGGATGGGCAGAGAACACAGAGACAGACTGTTGGGAACAGGTCAGGAATGGGATGGGTAGAGAACACAGAGACAGACTGTTGGGAACAGGTCAGGAATGGGATGGGTAGAGAACACAGAGACAGACTGTTGGGAACCGGTCAGGAATGGGATGGGTAGAGAACACAGAGACAGACTGTTGGTAACAGGTCAGGAATGGGACGGGCAGAGAACAAAGAGACAGACTGTTGGGAACAGGTCAGGAATGGGATGGGTAGAGAACACAGATACAGACTGTTGGGAACAGGTCAGGAATGGGATGGGCAGAGAACACAGAGACAGACTGTTGGGAACCGGTCAGGAATGGGATGGGCAGAGAACACAGAGACAGACTGTTGGGAACAGGTCAGGAATGGGATGGGCAGAGAACACAGAGACAGACTGTTGGGAACAGGTCAGAAATGGGATGGGCAGAGAACACAGAGACAGACTGTTGGGAACAGGTCAGGAATGGGACGGGTAGAGAACACAGAGACAGACTGTTGGGAACAGGTCAGGAATGGGACGGGTAGAGAACACAGAGACAGACTGTTGGGAACAGGTCAGGAATGGGATGGGTAGAGAACACAGAGACAGACTGTTGGGAACAGGTCAGGGATGGGATGGGTAGAGACCACAGAGACAGACTGTTGGGAACAGGTCAGGAATGGGATGGGCAGAGAACACAGAGACAGACTGTTGGGAACAGGTCAGGAATGGGATGGACAGAGAACACAGAGACAGCCTGTTGGGAACAGGTCAGGAATGGGATGGACAGAGAACACAGAGACAGACTGTTGGGAACAGGTCAGAAATGGGACGGGTAGAGAACACAGAGACAGACTGTTGGGAACAGGTCAGGAATGGGATGGGTAGAGAACACAGAGACAGACTGTTGGGAACAGGTCAGAAATGGGACGGGTAGAGAACACAGAGACAGACTGTTGGGAACAGGTCAGGAATGGGATGGGTAGAGAACACAGAGACAGACTGTTGGGAACAGGTCAGGAATGGGATGGGTAGAGAACACAGAGACAGACTGTTGGGAACCGGTCAGGAATGGGATGGGCAGAGAACACAGAGACAGACTGTTGGGAACAGGTCAGAAATGGGACGGGTAGAGAACACAGAGACAGACTGTTGGGAACAGGTCAGGAATGGGATGGACAGAGAACACAGAGACAGACTGTTGGGAACAGGTCAGGAATGGGATGGACAGAGAACACAGAGACAGACTGTTGGGAACAGGTCAGAAATGGGACGGGTAGAGAACACAGAGACAGACTGTTGGGAACAGGTCAGGAATGGGATGGGTAGAGAACACAGAGACAGACTGTTGGGAACAGGTCAGGAATGGGATGGACAGAGAACACAGAGACAGACTGTTGGGAACAGGTCAGAAATGGGACGGGTAGAAAACACAGAGACAGACTGTTGGGAACAGGTCAGGAATGGGATGGACAGAGAACACAGAGACAGACTGTTGGGAACAGGTCAGAAATGGGACGGGTAGAGAACACAGAGACAGACTGTTGGGAACAGGTCAGGAATGGGATGGACAGAGAACACAGAGACAGACTGTTGGGAACAGGTCAGGAATGGGATGGACAGAGAACACAGAGACAGACTGTTGGGAACAGGTCAGAAATGGGACGGGTAGAGAACACATAGACAGACTGTTGGGAACAGGTCAGGAATGGGATGGACAGAGAACACAGAGACAGACTGTTGGGAACAGGTCAGAAATGGGACGGGTAGAGAACACAGAGACAGACTGTTGGGAACAGGTCAGGAATGGGATGGGTAGAGAACACAGAGACAGCCTGTTGGGAACCGGTCAGGAATGGGATGGGCAGAGAACACAGAGACAGACTGTTGGGAACAGGTCAGGAATGGGATGGGTAGAGAACACAGAGACAGACTGTTGGGAACCGGTCAGGAATGGGATGGGCAGAGAACACAGAGACAGACTGTTGGGAACCGGTCAGGAATGGGATGGGTAGAGAACACAGAGACAGACTGTTGGGAACAGGTCAGGAATGGGATGGGCAGAGAACACAGAGACAGACTGTTGGGAACAGGTCAGGAATGGGATGGGTAGAGAACACAGAAACAGACTGTTGGGAACAGGTCAGGAATGGGATGGGCAGAGAACACAGAGACAGTCTGTTGGGAACCGGTCAGGAATGGGATGGGTAGAGAACACAGAGACAGCCTGTTGGGAACAGGTCAGGAATGGGATGGGCAGAGAACACAGAGACAGACTGTTGGGAACCGGTCAGGAATGGGATGGGCAGAGTACACAGAGACAGACTGTTGGGAACAGGTCAGGAATGGGATGGGTAGAGAACACAGAGACAGACTGTTGGGAACCGGTCAGGAATGGGATGGGTAGAGAACACAGAGACAGACTGTTGGGAACAGGTCAGAAATGGGACGGGTAGAGAACACATAGACAGACTGTTGGGAACAGGTCAGGAATGGGATGGACAGAGAACACAGAGACAGACTGTTGGGAACAGGTCAGAAATGGGACGGGTAGAGAACACAGAGACAGACTGTTGGGAACAGGTCAGGAATGGGATGGGTAGAGAACACAGAGACAGCCTGTTGGGAACCGGTCAGGAATGGGATGGGCAGAGAACACAGAGACAGACTGTTGGGAACAGGTCAGGAATGGGATGGGTAGAGAACACAGAGACAGACTGTTGGGAACCGGTCAGGAATGGGATGGGCAGAGAACACAGAGACAGACTGTTGGGAACCGGTCAGGAATGGGATGGGTAGAGAACACAGAGACAGACTGTTGGGAACAGGTCAGGAATGGGATGGGCAGAGAACACAGAGACAGACTGTTGGGAACAGGTCAGGAATGGGATGGGTAGAGAACACAGAAACAGACTGTTGGGAACAGGTCAGGAATGGGATGGGCAGAGAACACAGAGACAGTCTGTTGGGAACCGGTCAGGAATGGGATGGGTAGAGAACACAGAGACAGCCTGTTGGGAACAGGTCAGGAATGGGATGGGCAGAGAACACAGAGACAGACTGTTGGGAACCGGTCAGGAATGGGATGGGCAGAGAACACAGAGACAGACTGTTGGGAACAGGTCAGGAATGGGATGGGTAGAGAACACAGAGACAGACTGTTGGGAACCGGTCAGGAATGGGATGGGTAGAGAACACAGAGACAGACTGTTGGGAACAGGTCAGAAATGGGACGGGTAGAGAACACAGAGACAGACTGTTGGGAACAGGTCAGGAATGGGATGGGTAGAGAACACAGAGACAGACTGTTGGGAACAGGTCAGGAATGGGATGGACAGAGAACACAGAGACAGACTGTTGGGAACAGGTCAGGAATGGGATGGACAGAGAACACAGAGACAGACTGTTGGGAACAGGTCAGGAATGGGATGGGTAGAGAACACGGAGACAGACTGTTGGGAACAGGTCAGGAATGGGATGGGTAGAGAACACAGAGACAGACTGTTAGGAACCGGTCAGGAATGGGATGGGCAGAGAACACAGAGACAGACTGTTGGGAACAGGTCAGGAATGGGATGGGCAGAGAACACAGAGACAGACTGTTGGGAAAAGGTCAGGAATGGGATGGGTAGAGAACACAGAGACAGACTGTTGGGAACAGGTCAGGAATGGGATGGGCAGAGAACACAGAGACAGTCTGTTGGGAACAGGTCAGGAATGGGATGGACAGAGAACACAGAGACAGACTGTTGGGAACAGGTCAGGAATGGGATGGACAGAGAACACAGAGACAGACTGTTGGGAACCGGTCAGGAATGGGATGGGCAGAGAACACAGAGACAGACTGTTGGGAACAGGTCAGAAATGGGACGGGTAGAGAACACAGAGACAGACTGTTGGGAACAGGTCAGGAATGGGATGGACAGAGAACACAGAGACAGACTGTTGGGAACAGGTCAGGAATGGGATGGACAGAGAACACAGAGACAGACTGTTGGGAACAGGTGGGTAGAGAACACAGAGACAGACTGTTGGGAACAGGTCAGGAATGGGATGGACAGAGAACACAGAGACAGACTGTTGGGAACAGGTCAGAAATGGGACGGGTAGAGAACACAGAGACAGACTGTTGGGAACAGGTCAGGAATGGGATGGACAGAGAACACAGAGACAGACTGTTGGGAACAGGTCAGAAATGGGACGGGTAGAGAACACAGAGACAGACTGTTGGGAACAGGTCAGGAATGGGATGGGTAGAGAACACAGAGACAGACTGTTGGGAACCGGTCAGGAATGGGATGGGCAGAGAACACAGAGACAGACTGTTGGGAACAGGTCAGGAATGGGATGGGTAGAGAACACAGAGACAGACTGTTGGGAACAGGTCAGGAATGGGATGGGCAGAGAACACAGAGACAGACTGTTGGGAACAGGTCAGGAATGGGATGGGCAGAGAACACAGAGACAGACTGTTGGGAAAAGGTCAGGAATGGGATGGGTAGAGAACACAGAGACAGACTGTTGGGAACAGGTCAGGAATGGGATGGGCAGAGAACACAGAGACAGTCTGTTGGGAACAGGTCAGGAATGGGATGGACAGAGAACACAGAGACAGACTGTTGGGAACAGGTCAGGAATGGGATGGACAGAGAACACAGAGACAGACTGTTGGGAACAGGTCAGAAATGGGACGGGTAGAGAACACAGAGACAGACTGTTGGGAACAGGTCAGAAATGGGACGGGTAGAGAACACAGAGACAGACTGTTGGGAACAGGTCAGGAATGGGATGGGTAGAGAACACAGAGACAGACTGTTGGGAACAGGTCAGGAATGGGATGGGTAGAGAACACAGAGACAGACTGTTGGGAACCGGTCAGGAATGGGATGGGCAGAGAACACAGAGACAGACTGTTGGGAACAGGTCAGAAATGGGACGGGTAGAGAACACAGAGACAGACTGTTGGGAACAGGTCAGGAATGGGATGGACAGAGAACACAGAGACAGACTGTTGGGAACAGGTCAGGAATGGGATGGACAGAGAACACAGAGACAGACTGTTGGGAACAGGTCAGAAATGGGACGGGTAGAGAACACAGAGACAGACTGTTGGGAACAGGTCAGGAATGGGATGGACAGAGAACACAGAGACAGACTGTTGGGAACAGGTCAGGTAGAGAACACAGAGACAGACTGTTGGGAACAGGTCAGGAATGGGATGGACAGAGAACACAGAGACAGACTGTTGGGAACAGGTCAGAAATGGGACGGGTAGAGAACACAGAGACAGACTGTTGGGAACAGGTCAGGAATGGGATGGGTAGAGAACACAGAGACAGACTGTTGGGAACCGGTCAGGAATGGGATGGGCAGAGAACACAGAGACAGACTGTTGGGAACAGGTCAGGAATGGGATGGGTAGAGAACACAGAGACAGACTGTTGGGAACAGGTCAGGAATGGGATGGGCAGAGAACACAGAGACAGACTGTTGGGAACAGGTCAGGAATGGGATGGGTAGAGAACACAGAGACAGACTGTTGGGAACCGGTCAGGAATGGGATGGGCAGAGAACACAGAGACAGACTGTTGGGAACCGGTCAGGAATGGGATGGGTAGAGAACACAGAGACAGACTGTTGGGAACAGGTCAGGAATGGGATGGGCAGAGAACACAGAGACAGACTGTTGGGAACAGGTCAGGAATGGGATGGGTAGAGAACACAGAAACAGACTGTTGGGAACAGGTCAGGAATGGGATGGGCAGAGAACACAGAGACAGACTGTTGGGAACAGGTCAGGAATGGGATGGGTAGAGAACACAGAGACAGACTGTTGGGAACAGGTCAGAAATGGGACGGGTAGAGAACACAGAGACAGACTGTTGGGAACAGGTCAGGAATGGGATGGACAGAGAACACAGAGACAGACTGTTGGGAACCGGTCAGGAATGGGATGGGTAGAGAACACAGAGACAGACTGTTGGGAACAGGTCAGGAATGGGATGGGCAGAGAACACAGAGACAGACTGTTGGGAACAGGTCAGGAATGGGATGGGTAGAGAACACAGAAACAGACTGTTGGGAACAGGTCAGGAATGGGATGGGCAGAGAACACAGAGACAGTCTGTTGGGAACCTGTCAGGAATGGGATGGGTAGAGAACACAGAGACAGACTGTTGGGAACCGGTCAGGAATGGGATGGGTAGAGAACACAGAGACAGACTGTTGGGAACAGGTCAGGAATGGGATGGGTAGAGAACACAGAGACAGACTGTTGGGAACAGGTCAGGAATGGGATGGGCAGAGAACACAGAGACAGACTGTTGGGAACAGGTCAGGAATGGGATGGACAGAGAACACAGAGACAGACTGTTGGGAACAGGTCAGGAATGGGATGGACAGAGAACACAGAGACAGACTGTTGGGAACAGGTCAGAAATGGGACGGGTAGAGAACACAGAGACAGACTGTTGGGAACAGGTCAGGAATGGGATGGGTAGAGAACACATAGACAGACTGTTGGGAACAGGTCAGAAATGGGACGGGTAGAGAACACAGAGACAGACTGTTGGGAACAGGTCAGGAATGGGATGGACAGAGAACACAGAGACAGACTGTTGGGAACAGGTCAGAAATGGGACGGGTAGAGAACACAGAGACAGACTGTTGGGAACAGGTCAGGAATGGGATGGACAGAGAACACAGAGACAGACTGTTGGGAACAGGTCAGGAATGGGATGGACAGAGAACACAGAGACAGACTGTTGGGAACAGGTCAGAAATGGGACGGGTAGAGAACACAGAGACAGACTGTTGGGAACAGGTCAGGAATGGGATGGACAGAGAACACAGAGACAGACTGTTGGGAACAGGTCAGAAATGGGACGGGTAGAGAACACAGAGACAGACTGTTGGGAACAGGTCAGGAATGGGATGGGTAGAGAACACAGAGACAGACTGTTGGGAACCAGGTCAGGAATGGGATGGGCAGAGAACACAGAGACAGACTGTTGGGAACAGGTCAGGAATGGGATGGGTAGAGAACACAGAGACAGACTGTTGGGAACAGGTCAGGAATGGGATCAGAACACAGAGACAGACTGTTGGGAACAGGTCAGGAATGGGATGGGTAGAGAACACAGAGACAGACTGTTGGGAACAGGTCAGGAATGGGATGGGCAGAGAACACAGAGACAGACTGTTGGGAACAGGTCAGGAATGGGATGGGTAGAGAACACAGAGACAGACTGTTGGGAACAGGTCAGGAATGGGATGGGCAGAGAACACAGAGACAGACTGTTGGGAACAGGTCAGAATGGGATGGGTAGAGAACACAGACAGACTGTTGGGAACAGGTCAGGAATGGGATGGGCAGAGAACACAGAGACAGACTGTTGGGAACAGGTCAGAATGGATGGGTAGAGAACACAGAGACAGACTGTTGGGAACAGGTCAGGAATGGGATGGGTAGAGAACACAGAGACAGACTGTTGGGAACAGGTCAGGAATGGGATGGGTAGAGAACACAGAGACAGACTGTTGGGAACAGGTCAGGAATGGGATGGGCAGAGAACACAGAGACAGACTGTTGGGAACAGGTCAGGAATGGGATGGACAGAGAACACAGAGACAGACTGTTGGGAACAGGTCAGGAATGGGATGGGCAGAGAACACAGAGACAGACTGTTGGGAACAGGTCAGGAATGGGATGGGTAGAGAACACAGAGACAGACTGTTGGGAACAGGTCAGGAATGGGGTGGGCAGAGAACACAGAGACAGGCTGTTGGGAACCGGTCAGGAATGGGACGGGTAGAGAACACAGAGACAGACTGTTGGGAACAGAGAATGGGATGGGCAGAGAACACAGAGACAGACTGTTGGGAACAGGTCAGGAATGGGATGGGCAGAGAACACAGAGACAGACTGTTGGGAACAGGTCAGGAATGGGATGGGCAGAGAACACAGAGACAGACTGTTGGGAACAGGTCAGGAATGGGATGGGTAGAGAACACAGAGACAGACTGTTGGGAACAGGTCAGGAATGGGATGGGCAGAGAACACAGAGACAGACTGTTTGGGAACAGGTCAGGGAATGGGATGGACAGAGAACACAGAGACAGACTGTTGGGAACAGGTCAGAAATGGGATGGGTAGAGAACACAGAGACAGACTGTTGGGAACAGGTCAGGAATGGGATGGGCAGAGAACACAGAGACAGACTGTTGGGAACCGGTCAGGAATGGGATGGGTAGAGAACACAGAGACAGACTGTTGGGAACAGGTCAGGAATGGGATGGGCAGAGAACACAGAGACAGACTGTTGGGAACAGGTCAGGAATGGGATGGGTAGAGAACACAGAGACAGACTGTTGGGAACAGGTCAGGAATGGGATGGGCAGAGAACACAGAGACAGACTGTTGGGAACACAGGAATGGGACAGAGACAGACTGTTGGGAACAGGTCAGGAATGGGATGGGCAGAGAACACAGAGACAGACTGTTGGGAACAGGTCAGGAATGGGATGGGCAGAGAACACAGAGACAGACTGTTGGGAACAGGTCAGGAATGGGATGGACAGAGAACACAGAGACAGACTGTTGGGAACAGGTCAGGAATGGGATGGGTAGAGAACACAGAGACAGACTGTTGGGAACAGGTCAGGAATGGGATGGGTAGAGAACACAGAGACAGACTGTTGGGAACAGGTCAGGAATGGGATGGGCAGAGAACACAGAGACAGACTGTTGGGAACAGGTCAGGAATGGGATGGGTAGAGAACACAGAGACAGACTGTTGGGAACAGGTCAGGAATGGGATGGGCAGAGAACACAGAGACAGACTGTTGGGAACAGGTCAGGAATGGGATGGGTAGAGAACACAGAGACAGACTGTTGGGAACAGGTCAGGAATGGGATGGGCAGAGAACACAGAGACAGACTGTTGGGAACAGGTCAGGAATGGGATGGGTAGAGAACACAGAGACAGACTGTTGGGAACAGGTCAGGAATGGGAGTAGAGAACACAGAGACAGACTGTTGGGAACAGGTCAGGAATGGGATGGGTAGAGAACACAGAGACAGACTGTTGGGAACAGGTCAGGAATGGGATGGGTAGAGAACACAGAGACAGACTGTTGGGAACAGGTCAGGAATGGGATGGGTAGAGAACACAGAGACAGACTGTTGGGAACAGGTCAGGAATGGGATGGGCAGAGAACACAGAGACAGACTGTTGGGAACAGGTCAGGAATGGGATGGGTAGAGAACACAGAGACAGACTGTTGGGAACAGGTCAGGAATGGGATGGGCAGAGAACACAGAGACAGACTGTTGGGAACAGGTCAGGAATGGGATGGGTAGAGAACACAGAGACAGACTGTTGGGAACAGGTCAGGAATGGGATGGGCAGAGAACACAGAGACAGGCTGTTGGGAACAGGTCAGAATGGGATGGGTAGAGAACACAGAGACAGACTGTTGGGAACAGGTCAGGAATGGGATGGGTAGAGAACACAGAGACAGACTGTTGGGAACAGGTCAGGAATGGGATGGGCAGAGAACACAGAGACAGACTGTTGGGAACAGGTCAGGAATGGGATGGGTAGAGAACACAGAGACAGACTGTTGGGAACAGGTCAGGAATGGGATGGGCAGAGAACACAGAGACAGACTGTTGGGAACAGGTCAGGAATGGGATGGACAGAGAACACAGAGACAGACTGTTGGGAACAGGTCAGAAATGGGACGGGTAGAGAACACAGAGACAGACTGTTGGGAACAGGTCAGGAATGGGATGGGTAGAGAACACAGAGACAGACTGTTGGGAACAGGTCAGGAATGGGATGGGCAGAGAACACAGAGACAGACTGTTGGGAACAGGTCAGGAATGGGATAGAGAACACAGGACAGACTGTTGGGAACAGGTCAGGAATGGGATGGGCAGAGAACACAGAGACAGACTGTTGGGAACAGGTCAGGAATGGGATGGGTAGAGAACACAGAGACAGACTGTTGGGAACAGGTCAGGAATGGGATGGGCAGAGAACACAGAGACAGACTGTTGGGAACAGGTCAGGAATGGGATGGGTAGAGAACACAGAGACAGACTGTTGGGAACCGGTCAGGAATGGGATGGGTAGAGAACACAGAGACAGACTGTTGGGAACAGGTCAGGAATGGGATGGGTAGAGAACACAGAGACAGACTGTTGGGAACCAGGTCAGGAATGGGATGGGATGGACAGAGAACACAGAGACAGACTGTTGGGAACAGGTCAGGAATGGGATGGGCAGAGAACACAGAGACAGACTGTTGGGAACAGGTCAGGAATGGGATGGGTAGAGAACACAGAGACAGACTGTTGGGAACAGGTCAGGAATGGGATGGGCAGAGAACACAGAGACAGACTGTTGGGAACAGGTCAGGAATGGGATGGGTAGAGAACACAGAGACAGACTGTTGGGAACAGGTCAGGAATGGGATGGGTAGAGAACACAGAGACAGACTGGGAACAGGTCAGGAATGGGATGGGTAGAGACACAGAGACAGACTGTTGGGAACAGGTGGGAATGGGATGGGCAGAGAACACAGAGACAGACTGGGAACAGGTCAGGAATGGGATGGGCAGAGAACACAGAGACAGACTGTTGGGAACCGGTCAGGAATGGGATGGGTAGAGAACACAGAGACAGACTGTTGGGAACAGGTCAGGAATGGGATGGGTAGAGAACACAGAGACAGACTGTTGGGAACAGGTCAGGAATGGGATGGGTAGAGAACACAGAGACAGACTGTTGGGAACAGGTCAGGAATGGGATGGGCAGAGAACACAGAGACAGACTGTTGGGAACAGGTCAGGAATGGGATGGGTAGAGAACACAGAGACAGACTGTTGGGAACAGGTCAGGAATGGGATGGGCAGAGAACACAGAGACAGACTGTTGGGAACAGGTCAGGAATGGGATGGGTAGAGAACACAGAGACAGACTGTTGGGAACAGGTCAGGAATGGGATGGGCAGAGAACACAGAGACAGGTCAGGAATGGGATGGGTAGAGAACACAGAGACAGACTGTTGGGAACAGGTCAGGAATGGGATGGGTAGAGAACACAGAGACAGACTGTTGGGAACAGGTCAGGAATGGGATGGGTAGAGAACACAGAGACAGACTGTTGGGAACAGGTCAGGAATGGGATGGGCAGAGAACACAGAGACAGACTGTTGGGAACAGGTCAGGAATGGGATGGGTAGAGAACACAGAGACAGACTGTTGGGAACAGGTCAGGAATGGGATGGGCAGAGAACACAGAGACAGACTGTTGGGAACAGGTCAGGAATGGGATGGACAGAGAACACAGAGACAGACTGTTGGGAACAGGTCAGGAATGGGATGGGAACAGGTCAGAGAACACAGAGACAGACTGTTGGGAACAGGTCAGGAATGGGATGGGCAGAGAACACAGAGACAGACTGTTGGGAACAGGTCAGGAATGGGATGGGTAGAGAACACAGAGACAGACTGTTGGGAACAGGTCAGGAATGGGATGGGCAGAGAACACAGAGACAGACTGTTGGGAACCGGTCAGGAATGGGATGGGTAGAGAACACAGAGACAGACTGTTGAACAGGTCAGGAATGGGATGGGCAGAGAACACAGAGACAGACTGTTGGGAACAGGTCAGGAATGGGATGGGTAGAGAACACAGAGACAGACTGTTGGGAACAGGTCAGGAATGGGATGGGCAGAGAACACAGAGACAGACTGTTGGGAACAGGTCAGGAATGGGATGGGTAGAGAACACAGAGACAGACTGTTGGGAACAGGTCAGGAATGGGATGGGTAGAGAACACAGAGACAGACTGTTGGGAACAGGTCAGGAATGGGATGGGCAGAGAACACAGAGACAGACTGTTGGGAACAGGTCAGGAATGGGATGGGTAGAGAACACAGAGACAGACTGTTGGGAACAGGTCAGGAATGGGATGGGCAGAGAACACAGAGACAGACTGTTGGGAACAGGTCAGGAATGGGATGGGTAGAGAACACAGAGACAGACTGTTGGGAACAGGTCAGGAATGGGATGGGCAGAGAACACAGAGACAGACTGTTGGGAACAGGTCAGGAATGGGATGGGCAGAGAACACAGAGACAGACTGTTGGGAACAGGTCAGGTCAGGAATGGGATGGGTAGAGAACACAGAGACAGACTGTTGGGAACAGGTCAGGAATGGGATGGGCAGAGAACACAGAGACAGACTGTTGGGAACAGGTCAGGAATGGGATGGGTAGAGAACACAGAGACAGACTGTTGGGAACAGGTCAGGAATGGGATGGGTAGAGAACACAGAGACAGACTGTTGGGAACAGGTCAGGAATGGGATGGGCAGAGAACACAGAGACAGACTGTTGGGAACAGGTCAGGAATGGGATGGGTAGAGAACACAGAGACAGACTGTTGGGAACAGGTCAGGAATGGGATGGGTAGAGAACACAGAGACAGACTGTTGGGAACAGGTCAGGAATGGGATGGGTAGAGAACACAGAGACAGACTGTTGGGAACAGGTCAGGAATGGGATCAGAGACAGACTGTTGGGAACAGGTCAGGAATGGGATGGGTAGAGAACACAGAGACAGACTGTTGGGAACAGGTCAGGAATGGGATGGGCAGAGAACACAGAGACAGAGAACAGGTCAGGAATGGGATTGAGAACACAGAGACAGACTGTTGGGAACAGGTCAGGAATGGGATGGGCAGAGAACACAGAGACAGACTGTTGGGAACAGGTCAGGAATGGGATGGGTAGAGAACACAGAGACAGACTGTTGGGAACAGGTCAGGAATGGGATGGGCAGAGAACACAGAGACAGACTGTTGGGAAAGGTCAGGAATGGGATGGACAGAGAACACAGAGACAGACTGTTGGGAACAGGTCAGAAATGGGACGGGTAGAGAACACAGAGACAGACTGTTGGGAACAGGTCAGGAATGGGATGGGTAGAGAACACAGAGACAGACTGTTGGGAACAGGTCAGGAATGGGATGGGCAGAGAACACAGAGACAGACTGTTGGGAACAGGTCAGGAATGGGATGGGTAGAGAACACAGAGACAGACTGTTGGGAACCGGTCAGGAATGGGATGGGCAGAGAACACAGAGACAGACTGTTGGGAACGGTCAGGAATGGGATGGGTAGAGAACACAGAGACAGACTGTTGGGAACAGGTCAGGAATGGGATGGGCAGAGAACACAGAGACAGACTGTTGGGAACAGGTCAGGAATGGGATGGGTAGAGAACACAGAGACAGACTGTTGGGAACAGGTCAGGAATGGGATGGGCAGAGAACACAGAGACAATGGGATGAATGGGATGGGTAGAGAACACAGAGACAGACTGTTGGGAACAGGTCAGGAATGGGATGGGTAGAGAACACAGAGACAGACTGTTGGGAACAGGTCAGGAATGGGATGGGCAGAGAACACAGAGACAGACTGTTGGGAACAGGTCAGGAATGGGATGGGTAGAGAACACAGAGACAGACTGTTGGGAACCGGTCAGGAATGGGATGGGTAGAGAACACAGAGACAGACTGTTGGGAACAGGTCAGGAATGGGATGGGTAGAGAACACAGAGACAGACTGTTGGGAACCGGTCAGGAATGGGATGGGTAGAGAACACAGAGACAGACTGTTGGTAACAGGTCAGGAATGGGACGGGCAGAGAACACAGAGACAGACTGTTGGGAACAGGTCAGGAATGGGATGGGTAGAGAACACAGAGACAGACTGTTGGGAACAGGTCAGGAATGGGATGGGCAGAGAACACAGAGACAGACTGTTGGGAACAGGTCAGGAATGGGATGGGCAGAGAACACAGAGACAGACTGTTGGGAACAGGTCAGGAATGGGATGGGCAGAGAACACAGAGACAGACTGTTGGGAACAGGTCAGGAATGGGATGGGCAGAGAACACAGAGACAGACTGTTGGGAACAGGTCAGGAATGGGATGGGTAGAGAACACAGAGACAGACTGTTGGGAACAGGTCAGGAATGGGATGGGTAGAGAACACAGAGACAGACTGTTGGGAACAGGTCAGGAATGGGATGGGCAGAGAACACAGAGACAGAGACAGGTCTGTTGGGAACAGGTCAGGAATGGGATGGGCAGAGAACACAGAGACAGACTGTTGGGAACAGGTCAGGAATGGGATGGCAGAGAACACAGAGACAGACTGTTGGGAACAGGTCAGGAATGGGATGGGTAGAGAACACAGAGACAGACTGTTGGGAACAGGTCAGGAATGGGATGGGCAGAGAACACAGAGACAGACTGTTGGGAACAGGTCAGGAATGGGATCAGAGAACACAGAGACAGACTGTTGGGAACAGGGAAATGGGATGGGCAGAGAACACAGAGACAGACTGTTGGGAACAGGTCAGGAATGGGATGGGAGACAGACTGTTGGGAACACAGGCAGAGAACACAGAGACAGACTGTTGGGAACAGGTCAGGAATGGGATGGGTAGAGAACACAGAGACAGACTGTTGGGAACAGGTCAGGAATGGGATGGGTAGAGAACACAGAGACAGACTGTTGGGAACAGGTCAGGAATGGGATGGGTAGAGAACACAGAGACAGACTGTTGGGAACAGGTCAGGAATGGGATGGGCAGAGAACACAGAGACAGACTGTTGGGAACAGGTCAGGAATGGGATGGGTAGAGAACACAGAGACAGACTGTTGGGAACAGGTCAGGAATGGGATGGGCAGAGAACACAGAGACAGACTGTTGGGAACCGGTCAGGAATGGGATGGACAGAGAACACAGAGACAGACTGTTGGGAACAGGTCAGGAATGGGATGGGTAGAGAACACAGAGACAGACTGTTGGGAACAGGTCAGGAATGGGATGGGTAGAGAACACAGAGACAGACTGTTGGGAACAGGTCAGGAATGGGATGGGCAGAGAACACAGAGACAGACTGTTGGGAACAGGTCAGGAATGGGATGGGTAGAGAACACAGAGACAGACTGTTGGGAACAGGTCAGGAATGGGATGGGCAGAGAACACAGAGACAGACTGTTGGGAACAGGTCAGGAATGGGATGGGTAGAGAACACAGAGACAGACTGTTGGGAACAGGTCAGGAATGGGATGGGCAGAGAACACAGAGACAGACTGTTGGGAACAGGTCAGGAATGGGATGGGTAGAGAACACAGAGACAGACTGTTGGGAACAGGTCAGGAATGGGATGGGCAGAGAACACAGAGACAGACTGTTGGGAACAGGTCAGGAATGGGATGGGTAGAGAACACAGAGACAGACTGTTGGGAACAGGTCAGGAATGGGATGGGTAGAGAACACAGAGACAGACTGTTGGGAACAGGTCAGAATGGGATGGGCAGAGAACACAGAGACAGACTGTTGGGAACAGGTCAGGAATGGGATGGGTAGAGAACACAGAGACAGACTGTTGGGAACAGGTCAGGAATGGGATGGGTAGAGAACACAGAGACAGACTGTTGGGAACAGGTCAGGAATGGGATGGGTAGAGAACACAGAGACAGACTGTTGGGGAACAGGTCAGACTGTTGGAATGGGATGGGGCAGAGAACACAGAGACAGACTGTTGGGAACAGGTCAGGAATGGGATGGGTAGAGAACACAGAGACAGACTGTTGGGAACAGGTCAGGAATGGGATGGGCAGAGAACACAGAGACAGACTGTTGGGAACAGGTCAGGAATGGGATGGGCAGAGAACACAGAGACAGACTGTTGGGAACAGGTCAGGAATGGGATGGGTAGAGAACACAGAGACAGACTGTTGGGAACAGGTCAGGAATGGGATGGGCAGAGAACACAGAGACAGGCTGTTGGGAACCGGTCAGGAATGGGATGGGTAGAGAACACAGAGACAGACTGTTGGGAACCGGTCAGGAATGGGACGGGTAGAGAACACAGAGACAGACTGTTGGGAACAGGTCAGGAATGGGATGGGCAGAGAACACAGAGACAGACTGTTGGGAACAGGTCAGGAATGGGATGGGCAGAGAACACAGAGACAGACTGTTGGGAACAGGTCAGAATGGGATGGACAGAGAACACAGAGACAGACTGTTGGGAACAGGGAAATGGGTAGAGAACACAGAGACAGACTGTTGGGAACAGGTCAGGAATGGGATGGGTAGAGAACACAGAGACAGACTGTTGGGAACCAGGTCAGGAATGGGATGGGCAGAGAACACAGAGACAGACTGTTGGGAACAGGTCAGGAATGGGATGGGTAGAGAACACAGAGACAGACTGTTGGGAACAGGTCAGGAATGGGATGGGCAGAGAACACAGAGACAGACTGTTGGGAACAGGTCAGGAATGGGATGGGTAGAGAACACAGAGACAGACTGTTGGGAACAGGTCAGGAATGGGATGGGCAGAGAACACAGAGACAGACTGTTGGGAACAGGTCAGGAATGGGATGGGTAGAGAACACAGAGACAGACTGTTGGGAACAGGTCAGGAATGGGATGGGTAGAGAACACAGAGACAGACTGTTGGGAACAGGTCAGGAATGGGATGGGTAGAGAACACAGAGACAGACTGTTGGGAACAGGTCAGGAATGGGATGGGTAGAGAACACAGAGACAGACTGTTGGGAACAGGTCAGGAATGGGATGGGCAGAGAACACAGAGACAGACTGTTGGGAACAGGTCAGGAATGGGAT
The DNA here is from genome assembly GCF_034236695.1 of Oncorhynchus nerka. Classification (NCBI taxonomy): domain Eukaryota; kingdom Metazoa; phylum Chordata; class Actinopteri; order Salmoniformes; family Salmonidae; genus Oncorhynchus; species Oncorhynchus nerka. The sequence continues at coordinate 30,282 of NW_027039504.1, forward strand.
GGGTAGAGAACACAGAGACAGACTGTTGGGAACAGGTCAGGAATGGGATGGGCAGAGAACACAGAGACAGACTGTTGGGAACAGGTCAGGAATGGGATGGGCAGAGAACACAGAGACAGACTGTTGGGAACAGGTCAGGAATGGGATGGGTAGAGAACACAGAGACAGACTGTTGGGAACAGGTCAGGAATGGGATGGGCAGAGAACACAGAGACAGGCTGTTGGGAACCGGTCAGGAATGGGATGGGTAGAGAACACAGAGACAGACTGTTGGGAACAGGTCAGGAATGGGATGGGCAGAGAACACAGAGACAGACTGTTGGGAACCGGTCAGGAATGGGATGGGTAGAGAACACAGAGACAGACTGTTGGGAACAGGTCAGGAATGGGATGGGTAGAGAACACAGAGACAGACTGTTGGGAACAGGTCAGGAATGGGATGGGTAGAGAACACAGAGACAGACTGTTGGGAACAGGTCAGGAATGGGATGGGCAGAGAACACAGAGACAGACTGTTGGGAACAGGTCAGGAATGGGATGGGTAGAGAACACAGAGACAGACTGTTGGGAACAGGTCAGGAATGGGATGGGCAGAGAACACAGAGACAGACTGTTGGGAACAGGTCAGGAATGGGATGGACAGAGAACACAGAGACAGACTGTTGGGAACAGGTCAGAAATGGGATGGGTAGAGAACACAGAGACAGACTGTTGGGAACAGGTCAGGAATGGGATGGGTAGAGAACACAGAGACAGACTGTTGGGAACAGGTCAGGAATGGGATGGGCAGAGAACACAGAGACAGACTGTTGGGAACAGGTCAGGAATGGGATGGGTAGAGAACACAGAGACAGACTGTTGGGAACAGGTCAGAATGGGATGGGCAGAGAACACAGAGACAGACTGTTGGGAACAGGTCAGGAATGGGATGGGTAGAGAACACAGAGACAGACTGTTGGGAACAGGTCAGGAATGGGATGGGCAGAGAACACAGAGACAGACTGTTGGGAACAGGTCAGGAATGGGATGGGTAGAGAACACAGAGACAGACTGTTGGGAACAGGTCAGGAATGGGATGGGCAGAGAACACAGAGACACAGGTCAGGAATGGGATTAGAGAACACAGAGAAGCCTGTTGGGAACAGGTCAGGAATGGGATGGGTAGAGAACACAGAGACAGACTGTTGGGAACAGGTCAGGAATGGGATGGGCAGAGAACACAGAGACAGACTGTTGGGAACAGGTCAGGAATGGGATGGGTAGAGAACACAGAGACAGACTGTTGGGAACAGGTCAGGAATGGGATGGGTAGAGAACACAGAGACAGACTGTTGGGAACAGGTCAGGAATGGGATGGGTAGAGAACACAGAGACAGACTGTTGGGAACCGGTCAGGAATGGGATGGGTAGAGAACACAGAGACAGACTGTTGGGAACAGGTCAGGAATGGGATGGGCAGAGAACACAGAGACAGACTGTTGGGAACAGGTCAGGAATGGGATGGGTAGAGAACACAGAGACAGACTGTTGGGAACAGGTCAGGAATGGGATGGGCAGAGAACACAGAGACAGACTGTTGGGAACAGGTCAGGAATGGGATGGGCAGAGAACACAGAGACAGACTGTTGGGAACAGGTCAGGAATGGGATGGGTAGAGAACACAGAGACAGACTGTTGGGAACAGGTCAGGAATGGGATGGGCAGAGAACACAGAGACAGACTGTTGGGAACAGGTCAGGAATGGGATGGGTAGAGAACACAGAGACAGACTGTTGGGAACAGGTCAGGAATGGGATGGGCAGAGAACACAGAGACAGATGGGAACAGGTCAGGAATGGGACAGAGAACAGAGACAGACTGTTGGGAACAGGTCAGGAATGGGATGGGTAGAGAACACAGAGACAGACTGTTGGGAACAGGTCAGGAATGGGATGGGCAGAGAACACAGAGACAGACTGTTGGGAACAGGTCAGGAATGGGATGGACAGAGAACACAGAGACAGACTGTTGGGAACAGGTCAGAAATGGGACGGGTAGAGAACACAGAGACAGACTGTTGGGAACAGGTCAGGAATGGGATGGGTAGAGAACACAGAGACAGACTGTTGGGAACAGGTCAGGAATGGGATGGGCAGAGAACACAGAGACAGACTGTTGGGAACAGGTCAGGAATGGGATGGGTAGAGAACACAGAGACAGACTGTTGGGAACAGGTCAGGAATGGGATGGGCAGAGAACACAGAGACAGAGGTCAGGAATGGGATGGGTAGAGAACACAGAGACAGACTGTTGGGAACAGGTCAGGAATGGGATGGGCAGAGAACACAGAGACAGACTGTTGGGAACAGGTCAGGAATGGGATGGGTAGAGAACACAGAGACAGAGAACAGGTCAGGAATGGGATGGGTAGAGAACACAGAGACAGACTGTTGGGAACAGGTCAGGAATGGGATGGGTAGAGAACACAGAGACAGACTGTTGGGAACCGGTCAGGAATGGGATGGGTAGAGAACACAGAGACAGATGGTAACAGGGAATGGGACGGGCAGAGAACACAGAGACAGACTGTTGGGAACAGGTCAGGAATGGGATGGGTAGAGAACACAGAGACAGACTGTTGGGAACAGGTCAGGAATGGGATGGGCAGAGAACACAGAGACAGACTGTTGGGAACAGGTCAGGAATGGGATGGGTAGAGAACACAGAGACAGACTGTTGGGAACAGGTCAGGAATGGGATGGGTAGAGAACACAGAGACAGACTGTTGGGAACAGGTCAGGAATGGGATGGGCAGAGAACACAGAGACAGACTGTTGGGAACAGGTCAGGAATGGGATGGGTAGAGAACACAGAGACAGACTGTTGGGAACAGGTCAGGAATGGGATGGGCAGAGAACACAGAGACAGACTGTTGGGAACAGGTCAGGAATGGGATGGGTAGAGAACACAGAGACAGACTGTTGGGAACAGGTCAGGAATGGGATGGGTAGAGAACACAGAGACAGACTGTTGGGAACAGGTCAGGAATGGGATGGGTAGGAACACAGAGACAGACTGTTGGGAACAGGTCAGGAATGGGACGGGCAGAGAACACAGAGACAGACTGTTGGGAACAGGTCAGGAATGGGATGGGTAGAGAACACAGAGACAGACTGTTGGGAACAGGTCAGGAATGGGATGGGCAGAGAACACAGAGACAGACTGTTGGGAACAGGTCAGGAATGGGATGGGTAGAGAACACAGAGACAGACTGTTGGGAACAGGTCAGGAATGGGATGGGTAGAGAACACAGAGACAGACTGTTGGGAACAGGTCAGGAATGGGATGGGCAGAGAACACAGAGACAGACTGTTGGGAACAGGTCAGGAATGGGATGGGCAGAGAACACAGAGACAGACTGTTGGGAACAGGTCAGGAATGGGATGGGTAGAGAACACAGAGACAGACTGTTGGGAACAGGTCAGGAATGGGATGGGCAGAGAACACAGAGACAGACTGTTGGGAACAGACAGGAATGGGATTGGGACAACTGTTGGGAACAGGTCAGGAATGGGATGGGCAGAGAACACAGAGACAGACTGTTGGGAACAGGTCAGGAATGGGGGTAGAGAACACAGAGACAGACTGTTGGGAACCGGTCAGGAATGGGATGGGTAGAGAACACAGAGACAGACTGTTGGGAACAGGTCAGGAATGGGATGGGTAGAGAACACAGAGACAGACTGTTGGGAACCGGTCAGGAATGGGATGGGTAGAGAACACAGAGACAGACTGTTGGTAACAGGTCAGGAATGGGATGGGCAGAGAACACAGAGACAGACTGTTGGGAACAGGTCAGGAATGGGATGGGTAGAGAACACAGAACAGACTGTTGGGAACAGGTCAGGAATGGGATGGGCAGAGAACACAGAGACAGACTGTTGGGAACAGGTCAGGAATGGGATAGAGAACACAGAGACAGAGAAACAGGAATGGGATGGGTAGAGAACACAGAGACAGACTGTTGGGAACAGGTCAGGAATGGGATGGGTAGAGAACACAGAGACAGACTGTTGGGAACAGGTCAGGAATGGGATGGGCAGAGAACACAGAGACAGACTGTTGGGAACCGGTCAGGAATGGGATGGGTAGAGAACACAGAGACAGACTGTTGGGAACAGGTCAGGAATGGGATGGGTAGAGAACACAGAGACAGACTGTTGGGAACAGGTCAGGAATGGGATGGGTAGAGAACACAGAGACAGACTGTTGGGAACAGGTCAGGAATGGGATGGGCAGAGAACACAGAGACAGACTGTTGGGAACAGGTCAGGAATGGGATGGGTAGAGAACACAGAGACAGACTGTTGGGAACAGGTCAGGAATGGGATGGGCAGAGAACACAGAGACAGACTGTTGGGAACAGGTCAGGAATGGGACGGGTAGAGAACACAGAGACAGACTGTTGGGAACAGGTCAGGAATGGGATGGGCAGAGAACACAGAGACAGACTGTTGGGAACAGGTCAGGAATGGGATGGGTAGAGAACACAGAGACAGACTGTTGGGAACAGGTCAGGAATGGGATGGGTAGAGAACACAGAGACAGACTGTTGGGAACAGGTCAGGAATGGGATGGGTAGAGAACACAGAGACAGACTGTTGGGAACAGGTCAGGAATGGGATGGGTAGAGAACACAGAGACAGACTGTTGGGAACAGGTCAGGAATGGGATGGGTAGAGAACACAGAGACAGACTGTTGGGAACAGGTCAGGAATGGGATGGGTAGAGAACACAGAGACAGACTGTTGGGAACCGGTCAGGAATGGGATGGGTAGAGAACACAGAGACAGACTGTTGGGAACAGGTCAGGAATGGGATGGGTAGAGAACACAGAGACAGACTGTTGGGAACCGGTCAGGAATGGGATGGGTAGAGAACACAGAGACAGACTGTTGGTAACAGGTCAGGAATGGGATGGGCAGAGAACACAGAGACAGACTGTTGGGAACAGGTCAGGAATGGGATGGGTAGAGAACACAGATACAGACTGTTGGGAACAGGTCAGGAATGGGATGGGCAGAGAACACAGAGACAGACTGTTGGGAACAGGTCAGGAATGGGACGGGTAGAGAACACAGAGACAGACTGTTGGGAACAGGTCAGGAATGGGATGGGTAGAGAACACAGAGACAGACTGTTGGGAACAGGTCAGGAATGGGATGGGGAGAACACAGAGACAGACTGTTGGGAACAGGTCAGGAATGGGACAGAACACAGAGACAGACTGTTGGGAACAGGTCAGGAATGGGATGGGTAGAGAACACAGAGACAGACTGTTGGGAACAGGTCAGGAATGGGATGGGCAGAGAACACAGAGACAGACTGTTGGGAACAGGTCAGGAATGGGATGGGTAGAGAACACAGAGACAGACTGTTGGGAACAGGTCAGGAATGGGATGGGCAGAGAACACAGAGACAGACTGTTGGGAACAGGTCAGGAATGGGATGGGTAGAGAACACAGAGACAGACTGTTGGGAACAGGTCAGGAATGGGATGGGCAGAGAACACAGAGACAGGCTGTTGGGAACCGGTCAGGAATGGGATGGGTAGAGAACACAGAGACAGACTGTTGGGAACAGGTCAGGAATGGGATGGGTAGAGAACACAGAGACAGACTGTTGGGAACCGGTCAGGAATGGGATGGGTAGAGAACACAGAGACAGACTGTTGGTAACAGGTCAGGAATGGGACGGGCAGAGAACACAGAGACAGACTGTTGGGAACAGGTCAGGAATGGGATGGGTAGAGAACACAGAGACAGACTGTTGGGAACAGGTCAGGAATGGGATGGGCAGAGAACACAGAGACAGACTGTTGGGAACAGGTCAGGAATGGGATGGGTAGAGAACACAGAGACAGACTGTTGGGAACAGGTCAGGAATGGGATGGGTAGAGAACACAGAGACAGACTGTTGGGAACAGGTCAGGAATGGGATGGGTAGAGAACACAGAGACAGACTGTTGGGAACAGGTCAGGAATGGGATGGGCAGAGAACACAGAGACAGACTGTTGAACAGGTCAGGAATGGGATGGGTAGAGAACACAGAGACAGACTGTTGGGAACAGGTCAGGAATGGGATGGGTAGAGAACACAGAGACAGACTGTTGGGAACAGGTCAGGAATGGGATGGGCAGAGAACACAGAGACAGACTGTTGGGACAGGTCAGGAATGGGACGGGTAGAGAACACAGAGACAGACTGTTGGGAACAGGTCAGGAATGGGATGGGCAGAGAACACAGAGACAGACTGTTGGGAACAGGTCAGGAATGGGATGGGTAGAGAACACAGAGACAGACTGTTGGGAACAGGTCAGGAATGGGATGGGTAGAGAACACAGAGACAGACTGTTGGGAACAGGTCAGGAATGGGATGGGTAGAGAACACAGAGACAGACTGTTGGGAACAGGTCAGGAATGGGATGGGTAGAGAACACAGAGACAGACTGTTGGGAACAGGTCAGGAATGGGATGGGTAGAGAACACAGAGACAGACTGTTGGGAACAGGTCAGGAATGGGATGGGTAGAGAACACAGAGACAGACTGTTGGGAACAGGTCAGGAATGGGATGGGTAGAGAACACAGAGACAGACTGTTGGGAACAGGTCAGGAATGGGATGGGTAGAGAACACAGAGACAGACTGTTGGGAACCGGTCAGGAATGGGATGGGTAGAGAACACAGAGACAGACTGTTGGTAACAGGTCAGGAATGGGATGGGCAGAGAACACAGAGACAGACTGTTGGGAACAGGTCAGGAATGGGATGGGTAGAGAACACAGAGACAGACTGTTGGGAACAGGTCAGGAATGGGATGGGCAGAGAACACAGAGACAGACTGTTGGGAACAGGTCAGGAATGGGACGGGTAGAGAACACAGAGACAGACTGTTGGGAACAGGTCAGGAATGGGATGGGTAGAGAACACAGAGACAGACTGTTGGGAACAGGTCAGGAATGGGATGGGTAGAGAACACAGAGACAGACTGTTGGGAACAGGTCAGGAATGGGATGGGCAGAGAACACAGAGACAGACTGTTGGGAACCGGTCAGGAATGGGATGGGTAGAGAACACAGAGACAGACTGTTGGGAACAGGTCAGGAATGGGATGGGTAGAGAACACAGAGACAGACTGTTGGGAACAGGTCAGGAATGGGATGGGTAGAGAACACAGAGACAGACTGTTGGGAACAGGTCAGGAATGGGATGGGCAGAGAACACAGAGACAGACTGTTGGGAACAGGTCAGGAATGGGATGGGTAGAGAACACAGAGACAGACTGTTGGGAACAGGTCAGGAATGGGATGGGCAGAGAACACAGAGACAGACTGTTGGGAACAGGTCAGGAATGGGATGGGTAGAGAACACAGAGACAGACTGTTGGGAACAGGTCAGGAATGGGATGGGTAGAGAACACAGAGACAGACTGTTGGGAACCGGTCAGGAATGGGATGGGTAGAGAACACAGAGACAGACTGTTGGTAACAGGTCAGGAATGGGACGGGCAGAGAACACAGAGACAGACTGTTGGGAACAGGTCAGGAATGGGATGGGTAGAGAACACAGATACAGACTGTTGGGAACAGGTCAGGAATGGGATGGGCAGAGAACACAGAGACAGACTGTTGGGAACAGGTCAGGAATGGGACGGGTAGAGAACACAGAGACAGACTGTTGGGAACAGGTCAGGAATGGGATGGGTAGAGAACACAGAGACAGACTGTTGGGAACAGGTCAGGAATGGGATGGGTAGAGAACACAGAGACAGACTGTTGGGAACAGGTCAGGAATGGGATGGGCAGAGAACACAGAGACAGACTGTTGGGAACCGGTCAGGAATGGGATGGGTAGAGAACACAGAGACAGACTGTTGGGAACAGGTCAGGAATGGGATGGGTAGAGAACACAGAGACAGACTGTTGGGAACAGGTCAGGAATGGGATGGGTAGAGAACACAGAGACAGACTGTTGGGAACAGGTCAGGAATGGGATGGGCAGAGAACACAGAGACAGACTGTTGGGAACAGGTCAGGAATGGGATGGGTAGAGAACACAGAGACAGACTGTTGGGAACAGGTCAGGAATGGGATGGGCAGAGAACACAGAGACAGGCTGTTGGGAACCGGTCAGGAATGGGACGGGTAGAGAACACAGAGACAGACTGTTGGGAACAGGTCAGGAATGGGATGGGCAGAGAACACAGAGACAGACTGTTGGGAACCGGTCAGGAATGGGATGGGTAGAGAACACAGAGACAGACTGTTGGGAACAGGTCAGGAATGGGATGGGTAGAGAACACAGAGACAGACTGTTGGGAACAGGTCAGGAATGGGATGGGTAGAGAACACAGAGACAGACTGTTGGGAACAGGTCAGGAATGGGATGGGTAGAGAACACAGAGACAGACTGTTGGGAACAGGTCAGGAATGGGATGGGTAGAGAACACAGAGACAGACTGTTGGGAACCGGTCAGGAATGGGATGGGTAGAGAACACAGAGACAGACTGTTGGTAACAGGTCAGGAATGGGACGGGCAGAGAACACAGAGACAGACTGTTGGGAACAGGTCAGGAATGGGATGGGTAGAGAACACAGATACAGACTGTTGGGAACAGGTCAGGAATGGGATGGGCAGAGAACACAGAGACAGACTGTTGGGAACAGGTCAGGAATGGGACGGGTAGAGAACACAGAGACAGACTGTTGGGAACAGGTCAGGAATGGGATGGGTAGAGAACACAGAGACAGACTGTTGGGAACAGGTCAGGAATGGGATGGGCAGAGAACACAGAGACAGACTGTTGGGAACAGGTCAGGAATGGGATGGGTAGAGAAACAGGACAGACTGTTGGGAACAGGTCAGGAATGGGATGGGCAGAGAACACAGAGACAGACTGTTGGGAAACAGGAATGGGATGGGTCAGACAGACTGTTGGGAATCAGGAATGGGATGGGTAGAGAACACAGAGACAGACTGTTGGGAACAGGTCAGGAATGGGATGGGCAGAGAACACAGAGACAGACTGTTGGGAACAGGTCAGGAATGGGATAGAGAACACAGGGAACAGTCAGAATGGGATGGGTAGAGAACACAGAGACAGACTGTTGGGAACAGGTCAGGAATGGGATGGGTAGAGAACACAGAGACAGACTGTTGGGAACCGGTCAGGAATGGGATGGGTAGAGAACACAGAGACAGACTGTTGGTAACAGGTCAGGAATGGGACGGGCAGAGAACACAGAGACAGACTGTTGGGAACAGGTCAGGAATGGGATGGGTAGAGAACACAGATACAGACTGTTGGGAACAGGTCAGGAATGGGATGGGCAGAGAACACAGAGACAGACTGTTGGGAACAGGTCAGGAATGGGACGGGTAGAGAACACAGAGACAGACTGTTGGGAACAGGTCAGGAATGGGATGGGTAGAGAACACAGAGACAGACTGTTGGGAACAGGTCAGGAATGGGATGGGCAGAGAACACAGAGACAGACTGTTGGGAACAGGTCAGGAATGGGATGGGTAGAGAACACAGAGACAGACTGTTGGGAACAGGTCAGGAATGGGATGGGCAGAGAACACAGAGACAGACTGTTGGGAACAGGTCAGGAATGGGATGGGTAGAGAACACAGAGACAGACTGTTGGGAACAGGTCAGGAATGGGATGGGCAGAGAACACAGAGACAGACTGTTGACAACAGGTCAGGAATGGGATGGGTAGAGAACACAGAGACAGACTGTTGGGAACCGGTCAGGAATGGGATGGGTAGAGAACACAGAGACAGACTGTTGGGAACAGGTCAGGAATGGGATGGGTAGAGAACACAGAGACAGACTGTTGGGAACCGGTCAGGAATGGGATGGGTAGAGAACACAGAGACAGACTGTTGGTAACAGGTCAGGAATGGGACGGGCAGAGAACACAGAGACAGACTGTTGGGAACAGGTCAGGAATGGGATGGGTAGAGAACACAGATACAGACTGTTGGGAACAGGTCAGGAATGGGATGGGCAGAGAACACAGAGACAGACTGTTGGGAACAGGTCAGGAATGGGACGGGTAGAGAACACAGAGACAGACTGTTGGGAACAGGTCAGGAATGGGATGGGTAGAGAACACAGAGACAGACTGTTGGGAACAGGTCAGGAATGGGATGGGTAGAGAACACAGAGACAGACTGTTGGGAACAGGTCAGGAATGGGATGGGCAGAGAACACAGAGACAGACTGTTGGAACCGGTCAGGAATGGGATGGGTAGAGAACACAGAGACAGACTGTTGGGAACAGGTCAGGAATGGGATGGGTAGAGAACACAGAGACAGACTGTTGGGAACAGGTCAGGAATGGGATGGGTAGAGAACACAGAGACAGACTGTTGGGAACAGGTCAGGAATGGGATGGGCAGAGAACACAGAGACAGACTGTTGGGAACAGGTCAGGAATGGGATGGGTAGAGAACACAGAGACAGACTGTTGGGAACAGGTCAGGAATGGGATGGGCAGAGAACACAGAGACAGGCTGTTGGGAACCGGTCAGGAATGGGACGGGTAGAGAACACAGAGACAGACTGTTGGGAACAGGTCAGGAATGGGATGGGTAGAGAACACAGAGACAGACTGTTGGGAACCGGTCAGGAATGGGATGGGTAGAGAACACAGAGACAGACTGTTGGTAACAGGTCAGGAATGGGACGGGCAGAGAACACAGAGACAGACTGTTGGGAACAGGTCAGGAATGGGATGGGTAGAGAACACAGAGACAGACTGTTGGGAACAGGTCAGGAATGGGATGGGCAGAGAACACAGAGACAGACTGTTGGGAACAGGTCAGGAATGGGATGGGTAGAGAACACAGAGACAGACTGTTGGGAACAGGTCAGAATGGGATGGGTAGAGAACACAGAGACAGACTGTTGGGAACAGGTCAGGAATGGGATGGGTAGAGAACACAGAGACAGACTGTTGGGAACAGGTCAGGAATGGGATGGGCAGAGAACACAGAGACAGACTGTTGCGAACCGGTCAGGAATGGGATGGGTAGAGAACACAGAGACAGACTGTTGGGAACAGGTCAGGAATGGGATGGGTAGAGAACACAGAGACAGACTGTTGGGAACAGGTCAGGAATGGGATGGGTAGAGAACACAGAGACAGACTGTTGGGAACAGGTCAGGAATGGGATGGGCAGAGAACACAGAGACAGACTGTTGGGAACAGGTCAGGAATGGGATGGGTAGAGAACACAGAGACAGACTGTTGGGAACAGGTCAGGAATGGGATGGGCAGAGAACACAGAGACAGGCTGTTGGGAACCGGTCAGGAATGGGACGGGTAGAGAACACAGAGACAGACTGTTGGGAACAGGTCAGGAATGGGATGGGCAGAGAACACAGAGACAGACTGTTGGGAACCGGTCAGGAATGGGATGGGTAGAGAACACAGAGACAGACTGTTGGGAACAGGTCAGGAATGGGATGGGTAGAGAACACAGAGACAGACTGTTGGGAACAGGTCAGGAATGGGATGGGTAGAGAACACAGAGACAGACTGTTGGGAACAGGTCAGGAATGGGATGGGTAGAGAACACAGAGACAGACTGTTGGGAACAGGTCAGGAATGGGATGGGTAGAGAACACAGAGACAGACTGTTGGGAACCGGTCAGGAATGGGATGGGTAGAGAAACAGAGACAGACTGTTGGTAACAGGTCAGAATGGGACGGGCAGAGAACACAGAGACAGACTGTTGGGAACAGGTCAGGAATGGGATGGGTAGAGAACACAGATACAGACTGTTGGGAACAGGTCAGGAATGGGATGGGCAGAGAACACAGAGACAGACTGTTGGGAACAGGTCAGGAATGGGATGGGTAGAGAACACAGAGACAGACTGTTGGGAACAGGTCAGGAATGGGATGGGTAGAGAACACAGAGACAGACTGTTGGGAACAGGTCAGGAATGGGATGGGCAGAGAACACAGAGACAGACTGTTGGGAACAGGTCAGGAATGGGATGGGTAGAGAACACAGAGACAGACTGTTGGGAACAGGTCAGGAATGGGATGGGCAGAGAACACAGAGACAGACTGTTGGGAACAGGTCAGGAATGGGATGGGTAGAGAACACAGAGACAGACTGTTGGGAACCGGTCAGGAATGGGATGGGTAGAGAACACAGAGACAGACTGTTGGGAACAGGTCAGGAATGGGATGGGTAGAGAACACAGAGACAGACTGTTGGGAACCGGTCAGGAATGGGATGGGTAGAGAACACAGAGACAGACTGTTGGTAACAGGTCAGGAATGGGACGGGCAGAGAACACAGAGACAGACTGTTGGGAACAGGTCAGGAATGGGATGGGTAGAGAACACAGATACAGACTGTTGGGAACAGGTCAGGAATGGGATGGGCAGAGAACACAGAGACAGACTGTTGGGAACAGGTCAGGAATGGGACGGGTAGAGAACACAGAGACAGACTGTTGGGAACAGGTCAGGAATGGGATGGGTAGAGAACACAGATACAGACTGTTGGGAACAGGTCAGGAATGGGATGGGCAGAGAACACAGAGACAGACTGTTGGGAACAGGTCAGGAATGGGATGGGTAGAGAACACAGAGACAGACTGTTGGGAACAGGTCAGGAATGGGATGGGCAGAGAACACAGAGACAGACTGTTGGGAACAGGTCAGGAATGGGATGGGTAGAGAACACAGAGACAGACTGTTGGGAACAGGTCAGGAATGGGATGGGCAGAGAACACAGAGACAGACTGTTGACAACAGGTCAGGAATGGGATGGGTAGAGAACACAGAGACAGACTGTTGGGAACCGGTCAGGAATGGGATGGGTAGAGAACACAGAGACAGACTGTTGGGAACAGGTCAGGAATGGGATGGGTAGAGAACACAGAGACAGACTGTTGGGAACCGGTCAGGAATGGGATGGGTAGAGAACACAGAGACAGACTGTTGGTAACAGGTCAGGAATGGGACGGGCAGAGAACACAGAGACAGACTGTTGGGAACAGGTCAGGAATGGGATGGGTAGAGAACACAGATACAGACTGTTGGGAACAGGTCAGGAATGGGATGGGCAGAGAACACAGAGACAGACTGTTGGGAACAGGTCAGGAATGGGACGGGTAGAGAACACAGAGACAGACTGTTGGGAACAGGTCAGGAATGGGATGGGTAGAGAACACAGAGACAGACTGTTGGGAACAGGTCAGGAATGGGATGGGTAGAGAACACAGAGACAGACTGTTGGGAACAGGTCAGGAATGGGATGGGCAGAGAACACAGAGACAGACTGTTGGGAACCGGTCAGGAATGGGATGGGTAGAGAACACAGAGACAGACTGTTGGGAACAGGTCAGGAATGGGATGGGTAGAGAACACAGAGACAGACTGTTGGGAACAGGTCAGGAATGGGATGGGTAGAGAACACAGAGACAGACTGTTGGGAACAGGTCAGGAATGGGATGGGCAGAGAACACAGAGACAGACTGTTGGGAACAGGTCAGGAATGGGATGGGATGGGAACAGGTCAGGAATGGGATGGGCAGAGAACACAGAGACAGACTGTTGGGAACAGGTCAGGAATGGGATAGAGAACACAGAGACAGACTGTTGGGAACAGGTCAGGAATGGGATGGGCAGAGAACACAGAGACAGACTGTTGGGAACAGGTCAGGAATGGGATGGGTAGAGAACACAGAGACAGACTGTTGGGAACAGGTCAGGAATGGGATGGGTAGAGAACACAGAGACAGACTGTTGGGAACAGGTCAGGAATGGGATGGGTAGAGAACACAGAGACAGACTGTTGGGAACAGGTCAGGAATGGGATGGGCAGAGAACACAGAGACAGACTGTTGGGAACAGGTCAGGAATGGGATGGGTAGAGAACACAGAGACAGACTGTTGGGAACAGGTCAGGAATGGGATGGGCAGAGAACACAGAGACAGGCTGTTGGGAACCGGTCAGGAATGGGATGGACAGAGAACACAGAGACAGACTGTTGGGAACAGGTCAGAAATGGGACGGGTAGAGAACACAGAGACAGACTGTTGGGAACAGGTCAGGAATGGGATGGGTAGAGAACACAGAGACAGACTGTTGGGAACAGGTCAGGAATGGGATGGGCAGAGAACACAGAGACAGACTGTTGGGAACAGGTCAGGAATGGGATGGGTAGAGAACACAGAGACAGACTGTTGGGAACAGGTCAGGAATGGGATGGGCAGAGAACACAGAGACAGACTGTTGGGAACCGGTCAGGAATGGGATGGGTAGAGAACACAGAGACAGACTGTTGGGAACAGGTCAGGAATGGGATGGGCAGAGAACACAGAGACAGACTGTTGGGAACAGGTCAGGAATGGGATGGGTAGAGAACACAGAGACAGACTGTTGGGAACAGGTCAGGAATGGGATGGGCAGAGAACACAGAGACAGTCTGTTGGGAACAGGTCAGGAATGGGATGGGTAGAGAACACAGAGACAGACTGTTGGGAACAGGTCAGGAATGGGATGGGCAGAGAACACAGAGACAGACTGTTGGGAACAGGTCAGGAATGGGATGGGTAGAGAACACAGAGACAGACTGTTGGGAACAGGTCAGAATGGGATGGGTAGAGAACACAGAGACAGACTGTTGGGAACAGGTCAGGAATGGGATGGGTAGAGAACACAGAGACAGACTGTTGGGAACAGGTCAGGAATGGGATGGGTAGAGAACACAGAGACAGACTGTTGGGAACAGGTCAGGAATGGGATGGGTAGAGAACACAGAGACAGACTGTTGGGAACAGGTCAGGAATGGGATGGGTAGAGAACACAGAGACAGACTGTTGGGAACAGGTCAGGAATGGGATGGGCAGAGAACACAGAGACAGGCTGTTGGGAACCGGTCAGGAATGGGATGGACAGAGAACACAGAGACAGACTGTTGGGAACAGGGAAATGGGATGGGTAGAGAACACAGAGACAGACTGTTGGGAACAGGTCAGGAATGGGATGGGTAGAGAACACAGAGACAGACTGTTGGGAACAGGTCAGGAATGGGATGGGCAGAGAACACAGAGACAGACTGTTGGGAACAGGTCAGGAATGGGATGGGTAGAGAACACAGAGACAGACTGTTGGGAACAGGTCAGGAATGGGATGGGCAGAGAACACAGAGACAGACTGTTGGGAACAGGTCAGAGAATGGGAGGTCAGGAATGGGATGGGTAGAGAACACAGAGACAGACTGTTGGGAACAGGTCAGGAATGGGATGGGTAGAGAACACAGAGACAGACTGTTGGGAACAGGTCAGGAATGGGATGGGTAGAGAACACAGAGACAGACTGTTGGGAACAGGTCAGGAATGGGATGGGTAGAGAACACAGAGACAGACTGTTGGGAACAGGTCAGGAATGGGATGGGTAGAGAACACAGAGACAGACTGTTGGGAACAGGTCAGGAATGGGATGGGTAGAGAACACAGAGACAGACTGTTGGGAACAGGTCAGGAATGGGATGGGTAGAGAACACAGAGACAGACTGTTGGGAACAGGTCAGGAATGGGATGGGCAGAGAACACAGAGACAGACTGTTGGGAACAGGTCAGGAATGGGATGGGTAGAGAACACAGAGACAGACTCAGGAACAGGTCAGGAATGGGATGGGCAGAGAACACAGAGACAGGCTGTTGGGAACGGTCAGGAATGGGATGGACAGAGAACACAGAGACAGACTGTTGGGAACAGGTCAGAAATGGGATGGGTAGAGAACACAGAGACAGACTGTTGGGAACAGGTCAGGAATGGGATGGGTAGAGAACACAGAGACAGACTGTTGGGAACAGGTCAGGAATGGGATGGGCAGAGAACACAGAGACAGACTGTTGGGAACAGGTCAGGAATGGGATGGGTAGAGAACACAGAGACAGACTGTTGGGAACAGGTCAGGAATGGGATGGGCAGAGAACACAGAGACAGACTGTTGGGAACAGGTCAGGAATGGGATGGGTAGAGAACACAGAGACAGACTGTTGGGAACAGGTCAGGAATGGGATGGGCAGAGAACACAGAGACAGACTGTTGGGAACAGGTCAGGAATGGGATGGGTAGAGAACACAGAGACAGACTGTTGGGAACAGGTCAGGAATGGGATGGGCAGAGAACACAGAGACAGACTGTGGGAACAGGTCAGGAATGGGATGGGTAGAGAACACAGAGACAGACTGTTGGGAATGTCAGGAATGGGATGGGCAGAGAACACAGAGACAGACTGTTGGGAACAGGTCAGGAATGGGATGGGTAGAGAACACAGAGACAGACTGTTGGGAACCGGTCAGGAATGGGATGGGTAGAGAACACAGAGACAGACTGTTGGGAACAGGTCAGAATGGG
Source organism: Oncorhynchus nerka (assembly GCF_034236695.1). Taxonomy (NCBI): domain Eukaryota; kingdom Metazoa; phylum Chordata; class Actinopteri; order Salmoniformes; family Salmonidae; genus Oncorhynchus; species Oncorhynchus nerka. The sequence goes on from NW_027039504.1 coordinate 46,726, forward strand.
ATGGGTAGAGAACACAGAGACAGACTGTTGGGAACCGGTCAGGAATGGGATGGGTAGAGAACACAGAGACAGACTGTTGGGAACAGGTCAGGAATGGGATGGGCAGAGAACACAGAGACAGACTGTTGGGAACAGGTCAGGAATGGGATGGGCAGAGAACACAGAGACAGACTGTTGGGAACAGGTCAGGAATGGGATGGGTAGAGAACACAGAGACAGACTGGGAACAGGTCAGGAATGGGATGGGCAGAGAACACAGAGACAGACTGTTGGGAACAGGTCAGGAATGGGATGGGCAGAGAACACAGAGACAGACTGTTGGGAACAGGTCAGGAATGGGATGGGCAGAGAACACAGAGACAGACTGTTGGGAACAGGTCAGAAATGGGATGGGTAGAGAACACAGAGACAGACTGTTGGGATGGGACAGGTCAGGAATGGGACGGGTAGAGAACACAGAGACAGACTGTTGGGAACAGGTCAGGAATGGGATGGGTAGAGAACACAGAGACAGACTGTTGGGAACAGGTCAGGAATGGGATGGGTCAGAGACAGACTGTTGGGAACAGGTCAGGAATGGGATGGGTAGAGAACACAGAGACAGACTGTTGGGAACAGGTCAGGAATGGGATGGGTAGAGAACACAGAGACAGACTGTTGGGAACAGGTCAGGAATGGGATGGGTAGAGAACACAGAGACAGACTGTTGGGAACAGGTCAGGAATGGGATGGGTAGAGAACACAGAGACAGACTGTTGGGAACAGGTCAGGAATGGGATGGGTAGAGAACACAGAGACAGACTGTTGGGAACAGGTCAGGAATGGGATGGGTAGAGAACACAGAGACAGACTGTTGGGAACAGGTCAGGAATGGGATGGGTAGAGAACACAGAGACAGACTGTTGGGAACAGGTCAGGAATGGGATGGGCAGAGAACACAGAGACAGACTGTTGGGACAGGAATGGGATTAGAGAACACAGAGACAGACTGTTGGGAACAGGTCAGGAATGGGATGGGTAGAGAACACAGAGACAGACTGTTGGGAACAGGTCAGGAATGGGATGGGCAGAGAACACAGAGACAGACTGTTGGGAACCGGTCAGGAATGGGATGGGTAGAGAACACAGAGACAGACTGTTGGGAACAGGTCAGGAATGGGATGGGTAGAGAACACAGAGACAGACTGTTGGGAACAGGTCAGGAATGGGATGGGTAGAGAACACAGAGACAGACTGTTGGGAACAGGTCAGGAATGGGATGGGTAGAGAACACAGAGACAGACTGTTGGGAACAGGTCAGGAATGGGATGGGTAGAGAACACAGAGACAGACTGTTGGGAACAGGTCAGGAATGGGACAGAGAACACAGAGACAGACTGTTGGGAACAGGTCAGGAATGGGACGGGTAGAGAACACAGAGACAGACTGTTGGGAACAGGTCAGGAATGGGATGGGTAGAGAACACAGAGACAGACTGTTGGGAACAGGTCAGGAAATGGGAATGGGCAGAGAACACAGAGACAGACTGTTGGGAACAGGTCAGGAATGGGATGGGTAGAGAACACAGAGACAGACTGTTGGGAACAGGTCAGGAATGGGATGGGCAGAGAACACAGAGACAGACTGTTGGGAACAGGTCAGGAATGGGATGGGTAGAGAACACAGAGACAGACTGTTGGGAACAGGTCAGGAATGGGATGGGCAGAGAACACAGAGACAGACTGTTGGGAACAGGTCAGGAATGGGATGGGTAGAGAACACAGAGACAGACTGTTGGGAACCGGTCAGGAATGGGATGGGTAGAGAACACAGAGACAGACTGTTGGGAACAGGTCAGGAATGGGATGGGTAGAGAACACAGAGACAGACTGTTGGGAACCGGTCAGGAATGGGATGGGTAGAGAACACAGAGACAGACTGTTGGTAACAGGTCAGGAATGGGATGGGCAGAGAACACAGAGACAGACTGTTGGGAACAGGTCAGGAATGGGATGGGTAGAGAACACAGATACAGACTGTTGGGAACAGGTCAGAATGGGATGGGCAGAGAACACAGAGACAGACTGTTGGGAACAGGTCAGGAATGGGACGGGTAGAGAACACAGAGACAGACTGTTGGGAACAGGTCAGGAATGGGATGGGTAGAGAACACAGAGACAGACTGTTGGGAACAGGTCAGGAATGGGATGGGTAGAGAACACAGAGACAGACTGTTGGGAACAGGTCAGGAATGGGATGGGTAGAGAACACAGAGACAGACTGTTGGGAACAGGTCAGGAATGGGATGGGCAGAGAACACAGAGACAGACTGTTGGGACAGGTCAGGAATGGGATGGGCAGAGAACACAGAGACAGACTGTTGGGAACAGGTCAGGAATGGGATGGGTAGAGAACACAGAGACAGATGGGATGGGTAGAGAACACAGAGACAGACTGTTGGGAACCGGTCAGGAATGGGATGGGTAGAGAACACAGAGACAGACTGTTGGGAACAGGTCAGGAATGGGATGGGCAGAGAACACAGAGACAGACTGTTGGGAACCGGTCAGGAATGGGATGGGTAGAGAACACAGAGACAGACTGTTGGGAACAGGTCAGGAATGGGATGGGTAGAGAACATAGAGACAGACTGTTGGGAACAGGTCAGGAATGGGATGGGTAGAGAACACAGAGACAGACTGTTGGGAACAGGTCAGGAATGGGATGGGTAGAGAACACAGAGACAGACTGTTGGGAACAGGTCAGGAATGGGATGGGTAGAGAACACAGAGACAGACTGTTGGGAACAGGTCAGGAATGGGATGGGTAGAGAACACAGAGACAGACTGTTGGGAACCGGTCAGGAATGGGATGGGTAGAGAACACAGAGACAGACTGTTGGGAACAGGTCAGGAATGGGATGGGTAGAGAACACAGAGACAGACTGTTGGGAACCGGTCAGGAATGGGATGGGTAGAGAACACAGAGACAGACTGTTGGTAACAGGTCAGGAATGGGATGGGCAGAGAACACAGAGACAGACTGTTGGGAACAGGTCAGGAATGGGATGGGTAGAGAACACAGATACAGACTGTTGGGAACAGGTCAGGAATGGGATGGGCAGAGAACACAGAGACAGACTGTTGGGAACAGGTCAGGAATGGACGGGTAGAGAACACAGAGACAGACTGTTGGGAACAGGTCAGGAATGGGATGGGTAGAGAACACAGAGACAGACTGTTGGGAACAGGTCAGGAATGGGATGGGTAGAGAACACAGAGACAGACTGTTGGGAACAGGTCAGGAATGGGATGGGCAGAGAACACAGAGACAGACTGTTGGGAACCGGTCAGGAATGGGATGGGTAGAGAACACAGAGACAGACTGTTGGGAACAGGTCAGGAATGGGATGGGTAGAGAACACAGAGACAGACTGTTGGGAACAGGTCAGGAATGGGATGGGTAGAGAACACAGAGACAGACTGTTGGGAACAGGTCAGGAATGGGATGGGCAGAGAACACAGAGACAGACTGTTGGGAACAGGTCAGGAATGGGATGGGTAGAGAACACAGAGACAGACTGTTGGGAACAGGTCAGGAATGGGATGGGCAGAGAACACAGAGACAGGCTGTTGGGAACCGGTCAGGAATGGGACGGGTAGAGAACACAGAGACAGACTGTTGGGAACAGGTCAGGAATGGGATGGGTAGAGAACACAGAGACAGACTGTTGGGAACCGGTCAGGAATGGGATGGGTAGAGAACACAGAGACAGACTGTTGGTAACAGGTCAGGAATGGGACGGGCAGAGAACACAGAGACAGACTGTTGGGAACAGGTCAGGAATGGGATGGGTAGAGAACACAGATACAGACTGTTGGGAACAGGTCAGGAATGGGATGGGCAGAGAACACAGAGACAGACTGTTGGGAACAGGTCAGGAATGGGACGGGTAGAGAACACAGAGACAGACTGTTGGGAACAGGTCAGGAATGGGATGGGTAGAGAACACAGAGACAGACTGTTGGGAACAGGTCAGGAATGGGATGGGTAGAGAACACAGAGACAGACTGTTGGGAACAGGTCAGGAATGGGATGGGCAGAGAACACAGAGACAGACTGTTGCGAACCGGTCAGGAATGGGATGGGTAGAGAACACAGAGACAGACTGTTGGGAACAGGTCAGGAATGGGATGGGTAGAGAACACAGAGACAGACTGTTGGGAACAGGTCAGGAATGGGATGGGTAGAGAACACAGAGACAGACTGTTGGGAACAGGTCAGGAATGGGATGGGCAGAGAACACAGAGACAGACTGTTGGGAACAGGTCAGGAATGGGATGGGTAGAGAACACAGAGACAGACTGTTGGGAACAGGTCAGGAATGGGATGGGCAGAGAACACAGAGACAGGCTGTTGGGAACCGGTCAGGAATGGGACGGGTAGAGAACACAGAGACAGACTGTTGGGAACAGGTCAGGAATGGGATGGGCAGAGAACACAGAGACAGACTGTTGGGAACCGGTCAGGAATGGGATGGGTAGAGAACACAGAGACAGACTGTTGGGAACAGGTCAGGAATGGGATGGGTAGAGAACACAGAGACAGACTGTTGGGAACAGGTCAGGAATGGGATGGGTAGAGAACACAGAGACAGACTGTTGGGAACAGGTCAGGAATGGGATGGGTAGAGAACACAGAGACAGACTGTTGGGAACAGGTCAGGAATGGGATGGGTAGAGAACACAGAGACAGACTGTTGGGAACCGGTCAGGAATGGGATGGGTAGAGAACACAGAGACAGACTGTTGGTAACAGGTCAGGAATGGGACGGGCAGAGAACACAGAGACAGACTGTTGGGAACAGGTCAGGAATGGGATGGGTAGAGAACACAGATACAGACTGTTGGGAACAGGTCAGGAATGGGATGGGCAGAGAACACAGAGACAGACTGTTGGGAACAGGTCAGGAATGGGATGGGTAGAGAACACAGAGACAGACTGTTGGGAACAGGTCAGGAATGGGATGGGTAGAGAACACAGAGACAGACTGTTGGGAACAGGTCAGGAATGGGATGGGCAGAGAACACAGAGACAGACTGTTGGGAACAGGTCAGGAATGGGATGGGTAGAGAACACAGAGACAGACTGTTGGGAACAGGTCAGGAATGGGATGGGCAGAGAACACAGAGACAGACTGTTGGGAACAGGTCAGGAATGGGATGGGTAGAGAACACAGAGACAGACTGTTGGGAACCGGTCAGGAATGGGATGGGTAGAGAACACAGAGACAGACTGTTGGTAACAGGTCAGGAATGGGATGGGCAGAGAACACAGAGACAGACTGTTGGGAACAGGTCAGGAATGGGATGGGTAGAGAACACAGAGACAGACTGTTGGGAACAGGTCAGGAATGGGATGGGCAGAGAACACAGAGACAGACTGTTGGGAACAGGTCAGGAATGGGACGGGTAGAGAACACAGAGACAGACTGTTGGGAACAGGTCAGGAATGGGATGGGTAGAGAACACAGAGACAGACTGTTGGGAACAGGTCAGGAATGGGATGGGTAGAGAACACAGAGACAGACTGTTGGGAACAGGTCAGGAATGGGATGGGCAGAGAACACAGAGACAGACTGTTGGGAACAGGTCAGGAATGGGATGGGTAGAGAACACAGAGACAGACTGTTGGGAACAGGTCAGGAATGGGATGGGTAGAGAACACAGAGACAGACTGTTGGGAACAGGTCAGGAATGGGATGGGGAACACAGAGACAGACTGTTGGGAACAGGTCAGGAATGGGATGGGCAGAGAACACAGAGACAGACTGTTGGGAACAGGTCAGGAATGGGATGGGTAGAGAACACAGAGACAGACTGTTGGGAACAGGTCAGGAATGGGATGGGCAGAGAACACAGAGACAGGCTGTTGGGAACAGGTCAGGAATGGGACGGGTAGAGAACACAGAGACAGACTGTTGGGAACAGGTCAGGAATGGGATGGGCAGAGAACACAGAGACAGACTGTTGGGAACCGGTCAGGAATGGGATGGGTAGAGAACACAGAGACAGACTGTTGGGAACAGGTCAGGAATGGGATGGGTAGAGAACACAGAGACAGACTGTTGGGAACAGGTCAGGAATGGGATGGGTAGAGAACACAGAGACAGACTGTTGGGAACAGGTCAGGAATGGGATGGGTAGAGAACACAGAGACAGACTGTTGGGAACAGGTCAGGAATGGGATGGGTAGAGAACACAGAGACAGACTGTTGGGAACCGGTCAGGAATGGGATGGGTAGAGAACACAGAGACAGACTGTTGGTAACAGGTCAGGAATGGGACGGGCAGAGAACACAGAGACAGACTGTTGGGAACAGGTCAGGAATGGGATGGGTAGAGAACACAGATACAGACTGTTGGGAACAGGTCAGGAATGGGATGGGCAGAGAACACAGAGACAGATGGGAACAGGTCAGAATGGGACGGGTAGAGAACACAGAGACAGACTGTTGGGAACAGGTCAGGAATGGGATGGGTAGAGAACACAGAGACAGACTGTTGGGAACAGGTCAGGAATGGGATGGGCAGAGAACACAGAGACAGACTGTTGGGAACAGGTCAGGAATGGGATGGGTAGAGAACACAGAGACAGACTGTTGGGAACAGGTCAGGAATGGGATGGGCAGAGAACACAGAGACAGACTGTTGGGAACAGGTCAGGAATGGGATGGGTAGAGAACACAGAGACAGACTGTTGGGAACAGGTCAGGAATGGGATGGGTAGAGAACACAGAGACAGACTGTTGGGAACAGGTCAGGAATGGGATGGGTAGAGAACACAGAGACAGACTGTTGGGAACCGGTCAGGAATGGGATGGGTAGAGAACACAGAGACAGACTGTTGGTAACAGGTCAGGAATGGGATGGGCAGAGAACACAGAGACAGACTGTTGGGAACAGGTCAGGAATGGGATGGGTAGAGAACACAGAGACAGACTGTTGGGAACAGGTCAGGAATGGGATGGGCAGAGAACACAGAGACAGACTGTTGGGAACAGGTCAGGAATGGGACGGGTAGAGAACACAGAGACAGACTGTTGGGAACAGGTCAGGAATGGGATGGGTAGAGAACACAGAGACAGAGACTGAATGGGATGAACACAGGAGACTGTTGGGAACAGGTCAGGAATGGGATGGGTAGAGAACACAGAGACAGACTGTTGGGAACAGGTCAGGAATGGGATGGGCAGAGAACACAGAGACAGACTGTTGGGAACAGGTCAGGAATGGGATGGGTAGAGAACACAGAGACAGACTGTTGGGAACAGGTCAGGAATGGGATGGGCAGAGAACACAGAGACAGACTGTTGACAACAGGTCAGGAACAGGTCAGACAGACTGTTGGGAATGGGAATGGGATGGGTAGAGAACACAGAGACAGACTGTTGGGAACAGGTCAGGAATGGGATGGGTAGAGAACACAGAGACAGACTGTTGGGAACCGGTCAGGAATGGGATGGGTAGAGAACACAGAGACAGACTGTTGGTAACAGGTCAGGAATGGGATGGGCAGAGAACACAGAGACAGACTGTTGGGAACAGGTCAGGAATGGGATGGGTAGAGAACACAGATACAGACTGTTGGGAACAGGTCAGGAATGGGATGGGCAGAGAACACAGAGACAGACTGTTGGGAACAGGTCAGGAATGGGACGGGTAGAGAACACAGAGACAGACTGTTGGGAACAGGTCAGGAATGGGATGGGTAGAGAACACAGAGACAGACTGTTGGGAACAGGTCAGGAATGGGATGGGTAGAGAACACAGAGACAGACTGTTGGGAACAGGTCAGGAATGGGATGGGCAGAGAACACAGAGACAGACTGTTGGGAACCGGTCAGGAATGGGATGGGTAGAGAACACAGAGACAGACTGTTGGGAACAGGTCAGGAATGGGATGGGTAGAGAACACAGAGACAGACTGTTGGGAACAGGTCAGGAATGGGATGGGTAGAGAACACAGAGACAGACTGTTGGGAACAGGTCAGGAATGGGATGGGTAGAGAACACAGAGACAGACTGTTGGGAACAGGTCAGGAATGGGATGGGCAGAGAACACAGAGACAGACTGTTGGGAACAGGTCAGGAATGGGATGGGTAGAGAACACAGAGACAGACTGTTGGGAACAGGTCAGGAATGGGATGGGTAGAGAACACAGAGACAGACTGTTGGGAACCGGTCAGGAATGGGATGGGTAGAGAACACAGAGACAGACTGTTGGTAACAGGTCAGGAATGGGACGGGCAGAGAACACAGAGACAGACTGTTGGGAACAGGTCAGGAATGGGATGGGTAGAGAACACAGATACAGACTGTTGGGAACAGGTCAGGAATGGGATGGGCAGAGAACACAGAGACAGACTGTTGGGAACAGGTCAGGAATGGGACGGGTAGAGAACACAGAGACAGACTGTTGGGAACAGGTCAGGAATGGGATGGGTAGAGAACACAGAGACAGACTGTTGGGAACAGGTCAGGAATGGGATGGGTAGAGAACACAGAGACAGACTGTTGGGAACAGGTCAGGAATGGGATGGGCAGAGAACACAGAGACAGACTGTTGGGAACAGGTCAGGAATGGGATGGGTAGAGAACACAGAGACAGACTGTTGGGAACAGGTCAGGAATGGGATGGGTAGAGAACACAGAGACAGACTGTTGGGAACAGGTCAGGAATGGGATGGGTAGAGAACACAGAGACAGACTGTTGGGAACAGGTCAGGAATGGGATGGGCAGAGAACACAGAGACAGACTGTTGGGAACAGGTCAGGAATGGGATGGGTAGAGAACACAGAGACAGACTGTTGGGAACAGGTCAGGAATGGGATGGGCAGAGAACACAGAGACAGGCTGTTGGGAACCGGTCAGGAATGGGACGGGTAGAGAACACAGAGACAGACTGTTGGGAACAGGTCAGGAATGGGATGGGCAGAGAACACAGAGACAGACTGTTGGGAACAGGTCAGGAATGGGATGGGTAGAGAACACAGAGACAGACTGTTGGGAACAGGTCAGGAATGGGATGGGTAGAGAACACAGAGACAGACTGTTGGGAACAGGTCAGGAATGGGATGGGTAGAGAACACAGAGACAGACTGTTGGGAACAGGTCAGGAATGGGATGGGTAGAGAACACAGAGACAGACTGTTGGGAACAGGTCAGGAATGGGATGGGTAGAGAACACAGAGACAGACTGTTGGGAACGGTCAGGAATGGGATGGGTAGAGAACACAGAGACAGACTGTTGGTAACAGGTCAGGAATGGGACGGGCAGAGAACACAGAGACAGACTGTTGGGAACAGGTCAGGAATGGGATGGGTAGAGAACACAGATACAGACTGTTGGGAACAGGTCAGGAATGGGATGGGCAGAGAACACAGAGACAGACTGTTGGGAACAGGTCAGGAAACGGGTAGAGAACACAGAGACAGACTGTTGGGAACAGGTCAGGAATGGGATGGGTAGAGAACACAGAGACAGACTGTTGGGAACAGGTCAGGAATGGGATGGGCAGAGAACACAGAGACAGACTGTTGGGAACAGGTCAGGAATGGGATGGGTAGAGAACACAGAGACAGACTGTTGGGAACAGGTCAGGAATGGGATGGGCAGAGAACACAGAGACAGACTGTTGGGAACAGGTCAGGAATGGGATGGGTAGAGAACACAGAGACAGACTGTTGGGAACAGGTCAGGAATGGGATGGGTAGAGAACACAGAGACAGACTGTTGGGAACAGGTCAGGAATGGGATGGGTAGAGAACACAGAGACAGACTGTTGGGAACAGGTCAGGAATGGGATGGGTAGAGAACACAGAGACAGACTGTTGGGAACAGGTCAGGAATGGGACGGGCAGAGAACACAGAGACAGAATGGGAACAGGTCAGGAATGGGATGGGTAGAGAACACAGATACAGACTGTTGGGAACAGGTCAGGAATGGGATGGGCAGAGAACACAGAGACAGACTGTTGGGAACAGGTCAGGAATGGGATGGGTAGAGAACACAGAGACAGACTGTTGGGAACAGGTCAGGAATGGGATGGGTAGAGAACACAGAGACAGACTGTTGGGAACAGGTCAGGAATGGGATGGGCAGAGAACACAGAGACAGACTGTTGGGAACAGGTCAGGAATGGGATGGGTAGAGAACACAGAGACAGACTGTTGGGAACAGGTCAGGAATGGGATGGGCAGAGAACACAGAGACAGACTGTTGGGAACAGGTCAGGAATGGGATGGGTAGAGAACACAGAGACAGACTGTTGGGAACAGGTCAGGAATGGGATGGGCAGAGAACACAGAGACAGACTGTTGGGAACAGGTCAGGAATGGGATGGGTAGAGAACACAGAGACAGACTGTTGGGAACAGGTCAGGAATGGGATGGGTAGAGAACACAGAGACAGACTGTTGGGAACAGGTCAGGAATGGGATGGGTAGAGAACACAGAGACAGACTGTTGGGAACCGGTCAGGAATGGGATGGGTAGAGAACACAGAGACAGACTGTTGGTAACAGGTCAGGAATGGGACGGGCAGAGAACACAGAGACAGACTGTTGGGAACAGGTCAGGAATGGGATGGGTAGAGAACACAGATACAGACTGTTGGGAACAGGTCAGGAATGGGATGGGCAGAGAACACAGAGACAGACTGTTGGGAACAGGTCAGGAATGGGACGGGTAGAGAACACAGAGACAGACTGTTGGGAACAGGTCAGGAATGGGATGGGTAGAGAACACAGAGACAGACTGTTGGGAACAGGTCAGGAATGGGATGGGTAGAGAACACAGAGACAGACTGTTGGGAACAGGTCAGAATGGGATGGGCAGAGAACACAGAGACAGACTGTTGGGAACAGGTCAGGAATGGGATGGGTAGAGAACACAGAGACAGACTGTTGGGAACAGGTCAGGAATGGGATGGGCAGAGAACACAGAGACAGACTGTTGGGAACAGGTCAGGAATGGGATGGGTAGAGAACACAGAGACAGACTGTTGGGAACAGGTCAGGAATGGGATGGGCAGAGAACACAGAGACAGACTGTTGGGAACAGGTCAGGAATGGGATGGGTAGAGAACACAGAGACAGACTGTTGGGAACAGGTCAGGAATGGGATGGGCAGAGAACACAGAGACAGCTGTTGGGAACAGGTCAGGAATGGGATGGGTAGAGAACACAGAGACAGACTGTTGGGAACAGGTCAGGAATGGGATGGGCAGAGAACACAGAGACAGACTGTTGGGAACAGGTCAGGAATGGGATGGGTAGAGAACACAGAGACAGACTGTTGGGAACAGGTCAGGAATGGGATGGGTAGAGAACACAGAGACAGACTGTTGGGAACAGGTCAGGAATGGGATGGGTAGAGAACACAGAGACAGACTGTTGGGAACAGGTCAGGAATGGGATGGGCAGAGAACACAGAGACAGACTGTTGGGAACAGGTCAGGAATGGGATGGGTAGAGAACACAGAGACAGACTGTTGGGAACAGGTCAGGAATGGGATGGGCAGAGAACACAGAGACAGGCTGTTGGGAACCGGTCAGGAATGGGATGGACAGAGAACACAGAGACAGACTGTTGGGAACAGGTCAGAAATGGGACGGGTAGAGAACACAGAGACAGACTGTTGGGAACAGGTCAGGAATGGGATGGGTAGAGAACACAGAGACAGACTGTTGGGAACAGGTCAGGAATGGGATGGGCAGAGAACACAGAGACAGACTGTTGGGAACAGGTCAGGAATGGGATGGGTAGAGAACACAGAGACAGACTGTTGGGAACCGGTCAGGAATGGGATGGGCAGAGAACACAGAGACAGACTGTTGGGAACCGGTCAGGAATGGGATGGGTAGAGAACACAGAGACAGACTGTTGGGAACAGGTCAGGAATGGGATGGGCAGAGAACACAGAGACAGACTGTTGGGAACAGGTCAGGAATGGGATGGGTAGAGAACACAGAAACAGACTGTTGGGAACAGGTCAGGAATGGGATGGGCAGAGAACACAGAGACAGTCTGTTGGGAACCGGTCAGGAATGGGATGGGTAGAGAACACATAGACAGCCTGTTGGGAACAGGTCAGGAATGGGATGGGTAGAGAACACAGAGACAGGCTGTTGGGAACCGGTCAGGAATGGGACGGGTAGAGAACACAGAGACAGACTGTTGGGAACAGGTCAGGAATGGGATGGGCAGAGAACACAGAGACAGACTGTTGGGAACCGGTCAGGAATGGGATGGGTAGAGAACACAGAGACAGACTGTTGGGAACAGGTCAGGAATGGGATGGGTAGAGAACACAGAGACAGACTGTTGGGAACAGGTCAGGAATGGGATGGGTAGAGAACACAGAGACAGACTGTTGGGAACAGGTCAGGAATGGGATGGGCAGAGAACACAGAGACAGACTGTTGGGAACAGGTCAGGAATGGGATGGGTAGAGAACACAGAGACAGACTGTTGGGAACAGGTCAGGAATGGGATGGGCAGAGAACACAGAGACAGGCTGTTGGGAACCGGTCAGGAATGGGATGGACAGAGAACACAGAGACAGACTGTTGGGAACAGGTCAGAAATGGGACGGGTAGAGAACACAGAGACAGACTGTTGGGAACAGGTCAGGAATGGGATGGGTAGAGAACACAGAGACAGACTGTTGGGAACAGGTCAGGAATGGGATGGGCAGAGAACACAGAGACAGACTGTTGGGAACAGGTCAGGAATGGGATGGGTAGAGAACACAGAGACAGACTGTTGGGAACCGGTCAGGAATGGGATGGGCAGAGAACACAGAGACAGACTGTTGGGAACCGGTCAGGAATGGGATGGGTAGAGAACACAGAGACAGACTGTTGGGAACAGGTCAGGAATGGGATGGGTAGAGAACACAGAGACAGACTGTTGGGAACCGGTCAGGAATGGGATGGGTAGAGAACACAGAGACAGACTGTTGGGAACAGGTCAGGAATGGGATGGGTAGAGAACACAGAGACAGACTGTTGGGAACAGGTCAGGAATGGGATGGGTAGAGAACACAGAGACAGACTGTTGGGAACCGGTCAGGAATGGGATGGGTAGAGAACACAGAGACAGACTGTTGGGAACAGGTCAGGAATGGGATGGGTAGAGAACACAGAGACAGACTGTTGGGAACAGGTCAGGAATGGGATGGGTAGAGAACACAGAGACAGACTGTTGGGAACAGGTCAGGAGTGGGATGGGCAGAGAACACAGAGACAGACTGTTGGGAACAGGTCAGGAATGGGATGGGTAGAGAACACAGAGACAGACTGTTGGGAACAGGTCAGGAATGGGATGGGCAGAGAACACAGAGACAGGCTGTTGGGAACCGGTCAGGAATGGGATGGACAGAGAACACAGAGACAGACTGTTGGGAACAGGTCAGAAATGGGACGGGTAGAGAACACAGAGACAGACTGTTGGGAACAGGTCAGGAATGGGATGGGTAGAGAACACAGAGACAGACTGTTGGGAACAGGTCAGGAATGGGATGGGCAGAGAACACAGAGACAGACTGTTGGGAACAGGTCAGGAATGGGATGGGTAGAGAACACAGAGACAGACTGTTGGGAACCGGTCAGGAATGGGATGGGCAGAGAACACAGAGACAGACTGTTGGGAACCGGTCAGGAATGGGATGGGTAGAGAACACAGAGACAGACTGTTGGGAACAGGTCAGGAATGGGATGGGCAGAGAACACAGAGACAGACTGTTGGGAACAGGTCAGGAATGGGATGGGTAGAGAACACAGAAACAGACTGTTGGGAACAGGTCAGGAATGGGATGGGCAGAGAACACAGAGACAGTCTGTTGGGAACCGGTCAGGAATGGGATGGGTAGAGAACACATAGACAGCCTGTTGGGAACAGGTCAGGAATGGGATGGGTAGAGAACACAGAGACAGACTGTTGGGAACAGGTCAGGAATGGGATGGGCAGAGAACACAGAGACAGACTGTTGGGAACAGGTCAGGAATGGGATGGGTAGAGAACACAGAGACAGACTGTTGGGAACCGGTCAGGAATGGGATGGGTAGAGAACACAGAGACAGACTGTTGGGAACAGGTCAGGAATGGGATGGGTAGAGAACACAGAGACAGACTGTTGGGAACCGGTCAGGAATGGGATGGGTAGAGAACACAGAGACAGACTGTTGGTAACAGGTCAGGAATGGGACGGGCAGAGAACACAGAGACAGACTGTTGGGAACAGGTCAGGAATGGGACGGGCAGAGAACACAGAGACAGACTGTTGGGAACAGGTCAGGAATGGGATGGGTAGAGAACACAGAGACAGACTGTTGGGAACAGGTCAGGAATGGGATGGGCAGAGAACACAGAGACAGACTGTTGGGAACCGGTCAGGAATGGGATGGGCAGAGAACACAGAGACAGACTGTTGGGAACAGGTCAGGAATGGGATGGGCAGAGAACACAGAGACAGACTGTTGGGAACAGGTCAGAAATGGGATGGGTAGAGAACACAGAGACAGACTGTTGGGAACAGGTCAGGAATGGGACGGGTAGAGAACACAGAGACAGACTGTTGGGAACAGGTCAGGAATGGGACGGGTAGAGAACACAGAGACAGACTGTTGGGAACAGGTCAGGAATGGGATGGGTAGAGAACACAGAGACAGACTGTTGGGAACAGGTCAGGAATGGGATGGGTAGAGAACACAGAGACAGACTGTTGGGAACAGGTCAGGAATGGGATGGGCAGAGAACACAGAGACAGACTGTTGGGAACCGGTCAGGAATGGGATGGGTAGAGAACACAGAGACAGACTGTTGGGAACAGGTCAGGAATGGGATGGGTAGAGAACACAGAGACAGACTGTTGGGAACAGGTCAGGAATGGGATGGGTAGAGAACACAGAGACAGACTGTTGGGAACAGGTCAGGAATGGGATGGGCAGAGAACACAGAGACAGACTGTTGGGAACAGGTCAGGAATGGGATGGGTAGAGAACACAGAGACAGACTGTTGGGAACAGGTCAGGAATGGGATGGGCAGAGAACACAGAGACAGACTGTTGGGAACAGGTCAGGAATGGGATGGGTAGAGAACACAGAGACAGACTGTTGGGAACAGGTCAGGAATGGGATGGGCAGAGAACACAGAGACAGGCTGTTGGGAACCGGTCAGGAATGGGACGGGTAGAGAACACAGAGACAGACTGTTGGGAACAGGTCAGGAATGGGATGGGCAGAGAACACAGAGACAGACTGTTGGGAACCGGTCAGGAATGGGATGGGTAGAGAACACAGAGACAGACTGTTGGGAACAGGTCAGGAATGGGATGGGTAGAGAACACAGATACAGACTGTTGGGAACAGGTCAGGAATGGGATGGGCAGAGAACACAGAGACAGACTGTTGGGAACAGGTCAGGAATGGGACGGGTAGAGAACACAGAGACAGACTGTTGGGAACAGGTCAGGAATGGGACGGGTAGAGAACACAGAGACAGACTGTTGGGAACAGGTCAGGAATGGGATGGGTAGAGAACACAGAGACAGACTGTTGGGAACAGGTCAGGAATGGGATGGGTAGAGAACACAGAGACAGACTGTTGGGAACAGGTCAGGAATGGGATGGGCAGAGAACACAGAGACAGACTGTTGGGAACCGGTCAGGAATGGGATGGGTAGAGAACACAGAGACAGACTGTTGGGAACAGGTCAGGAATGGGATGGGTAGAGAACACAGAGACAGACTGTTGGGAACAGGTCAGGAATGGGATGGGCAGAGAACACAGAGACAGACTGTTGGGAACCGGTCAGGAATGGGATGGGTAGAGAACACAGAGACAGACTGTTGGGAACAGGTCAGGAATGGGATGGGTAGAGAACACAGAGACAGACTGTTGGGAACAGGTCAGGAATGGGATGGGCAGAGAACACAGAGACAGACTGTTGGGAACAGGTCAGGAATGGGATGGGCAGAGAACACAGAGACAGACTGTTGGGAACAGGTCAGGAATGGGATGGGCAGAGAACACAGAGACAGACTGTTGGGAACAGGTCAGGAATGGGATGGGCAGAGAACACAGAGACAGACTGTTGGGAACTGAATGGGATGGGCAGAGAACACAGAGACAGACTGTTGGGAACAGGTCAGTAATGGGATGGGTAGAGAACACAGAGACAGACTGTTGGGAACAGGTCAGGAATGGGATGGGCAGAGAACACAGAGACAGGCTGTTGGGAACCGGTCAGGAATGGGACGGGTAGAGAACACAGAGACAGACTGTTGGGAACAGGTCAGGAATGGGATGGGCAGAGAACACAGAGACAGACTGTTGGGAACCGGTCAGGAATGGGATGGGTAGAGAACACAGAGACAGACTGTTGGGAACAGGTCAGGAATGGGATGGGTAGAGAACACAGAGACAGACTGTTGGGAACAGGTCAGGAATGGGATGGGTAGAGAACACAGAGACAGACTGTTGGGAACAGGTCAGGAATGGGATGGGCAGAGAACACAGAGACAGACTGTTGGGAACCGGTCAGGAATGGGATGGGTAGAGAACACAGAGACAGACTGTTGGGAACAGGTCAGGAATGGGATGGGTAGAGAACACAGAGACAGACTGTTGGGAACAGGTCAGGAATGGGATGGGTAGAGAACACAGAGACAGACTGTTGGGAACAGGTCAGGAATGGGATGGGCAGAGAACACAGAGACAGACTGTTGGGAACAGGTCAGGAATGGGATGGGTAGAGAACACAGAGACAGACTGTTGGGAACAGGTCAGGAATGGGATGGGCAGAGAACACAGAGACAGACTGTTGGGAACAGGTCAGGAATGGGATGGGTAGAGAACACAGAGACAGACTGTTGGGAACAGGTCAGGAATGGGATGGGCAGAGAACACAGAGACAGGCTGTTGGGAACCGGTCAGGAATGGGACGGGTAGAGAACACAGAGACAGACTGTTGGGAACAGGTCAGGAATGGGATGGGCAGAGAACACAGAGACAGACTGTTGGGAACCGGTCAGGAATGGGATGGGTAGAGAACACAGAGACAGACTGTTGGGAACAGGTCAGGAATGGGATGGGTAGAGAACACAGAGACAGACTGTTGGGAACAGGTCAGGAATGGGATGGGTAGAGAACACAGAGACAGACTGTTGGGAACAGGTCAGGAATGGGATGGGCAGAGAACACAGAGACAGGCTGTTGGGAACCGGTCAGGAATGGGATGGACAGAGAACACAGAGACAGACTGTTGGGAACAGGTCAGAAATGGGACGGGTAGAGAACACAGAGACAGACTGTTGGGAACAGGTCAGGAATGGGATGGGTAGAGAACACAGAGACAGACTGTTGGGAACAGGTCAGGAATGGGATGGGCAGAGAACACAGAGACAGACTGTTGGGAACAGGTCAGGAATGGGATGGGTAGAGAACACAGAGACAGACTGTTGTGAACCGGTCAGGAATGGGATGGGCAGAGAACACAGAGACAGACTGTTGGGAACCGGTCAGGAATGGGATGGGTAGAGAACACAGAGACAGACTGTTGGGAACAGGTCAGGAATGGGATGGGCAGAGAACACAGAGACAGACTGTTGGGAACAGGTCAGGAATGGGATGGGTAGAGAACACAGAAACAGACTGTTGGGAACAGGTCAGGAATGGGATGGGCAGAGAACACAGAGACAGTCTGTTGGGAACCGGTCAGGAATGGGATGGGTAGAGAACACATAGACAGCCTGTTGGGAACAGGTCAGGAATGGGATGGGTAGAGAACACAGAGACAGACTGTTGGGAACAGGTCAGGAATGGGATGGGCAGAGAACACAGAGACAGACTGTTGGGAACAGGTCAGGAATGGGATGGGTAGAGAACACAGAGACAGACTGTTGGGAACCGGTCAGGAATGGGATGGGTAGAGAACACAGAGACAGACTGTTGGGAACAGGTCAGGAATGGGATGGGCAGAGAGAACACAGAGACAGACTGTTGGGAACCGGTCAGGAATGGGATGGGTAGAGAACACAGAGACAGACTGTTGGTAACAGGTCAGGAATGGGACGGGCAGAGAACACAGAGACAGACTGTTGGGAACAGGTCAGGAATGGGATGGGTAGAGAACACAGAGACAGACTGTTGGGAACAGGTCAGGAATGGGATGGGCAGAGAACACAGAGACAGACTGTTGGGAACCGGTCAGGAATGGGATGGGCAGAGAACACAGAGACAGACTGTTGGGAACAGGTCAGGAATGGGATGGGCAGAGAACACAGAGACAGACTGTTGGGAACAGGTCAGAAATGGGATGGGTAGAGAACACAGAGACAGACTGTTGGGAACAGGTCAGGAATGGGACGGGTAGATAACACAGAGACAGACTGTTGGGAACAGGTCAGGAATGGGACGGGTAGAGAACACAGAGACAGACTGTTGGGAACAGGTCAGGAATGGGATGGGTAGAGAACACAGAGACAGACTGTTGGGAACAGGTCAGGAATGGGATGGGTAGAGAACACAGAGACAGACTGTTGGGAACCGGTCAGGAATGGGATGGGTAGAGAACACAGAGACAGACTGTTGGGAACAGGTCAGGAATGGGATGGGTAGAGAACACAGAGACAGACTGTTGGGAACAGGTCAGGAATGGGATGGGTAGAGAACACAGAGACAGACTGTTGGGAACAGGTCAGGAATGGGATGGGCAGAGAACACAGAGACAGACTGTTGGGAACAGGTCAGGAATGGGATGGGTAGAGAACACAGAGACAGACTGTTGGGAACAGGTCAGGAATGGGATGGGCAGAGAACACAGAGACAGACTGTTGGGAACAGGTCAGGAATGGGATGGGTAGAGAACACAGAGACAGACTGTTGGGAACAGGTCAGGAATGGGATGGGCAGAGAACACAGAGACAGGCTGTTGGGAACCGGTCAGGAATGGGACGGGTAGAGAACACAGAGACAGACTGTTGGGAACCGGTCAGGAATGGGATGGGCAGAGAACACGTGTGTTATAACATGATGTGGGAGTACTCTCTTTTCCTGATGGTGCTTTATTATTTTACTGTACAAGTTATTGTTATTATTATTTTATGCCATTCTACAGACTACCAGAACATGATCAGTTATTTTAATATTACTGTATTTGAGATAAGAACCAGAAATGATCCATTATTACCAAATACTGTACTTTTGTATATATCAGGCAAATTACAGGACTGAAAAAGCAATAACCGTGTTTCCTTGACATCTTGTGTCTGCGAATTAGTTATATGTACAGTCACAGGATCTAACAGATACTCCCGTGTAAAGCAGGTCCCCAGCAGGTAATGGGAGCATGGTTGAAATGCCACGGCAAATTGCCAGCAGGAATGAAGTCTGATGAAGCATGGTGCCCAAGCCAGTGTCTATTGTAGCCACATGCAGAATACCATGGTGTGTCTGGCACTGGGTCTCCAATGGTCTGGTACTCTGGTTGTCTCAATACAAGGGTGTGAACTATGTTCTGTCAATGGCTGCGCTCTATAATGGCTAGGTTCTCTCCTCAATGTTTAGGTTTCTGAGCAAAAACGTGTCATTTAATGGCGAGGTTCTAGTATTTGGGTGTCTGCTTTACTGTAATACAGGGTGTTGTTTCTTTGTGGTTACTAGTTCTAATCCAATGTGCCTCTTAAATGTGGAGATGAAGTTAAATGCATGCAGGTGCACAGAGCAGTGACAAGTTCTCACAAGTAATCATTTATCTTTGAGTGTCAACACTGCTTCTAGGTACAAACCTAATCAAAGAGCGTCTCACGCCTACTGTATCTGTTAAGCAAATGATACACAATAACATAGAATTGAACTGTCTCACACCATGTCAATACAATTTTGGGCCAAATCCTAACAATTCAACTCAAATCATGTATTGAGGTCAGGGGGAGATTGACGTGAATCCTGTGCACATAGAGTATCTTCATGGATTCGGTCCTGTGTACATTCCCTCCTATTTGTGGCCCTATAAATCAAATCATATCAAATCACATTTTATTGGTCACATACACGTGTTTAGCAGATTTTATTGCGAGTGTAGAGAAATGCTTGTGCTTCTAGTTCCAACTGTGCAGCAATATCTACCATGTAATCTAACAATTCCACAACTACCTAATACACACAATCTAAGTAAAGGGATGGAGTAAGAATATATACATATAAATATATTGATGAGCAATGACCGAGCGGCATAGGCAAGAAGCGGTAGATGGTATAAAATACAGTATATACATATGAGATGAGTAATGCATATATACCATTCTATTACACTAAGTATGTCAGACAGCTTTATTACAAAGCTTAGGTCAGGTGTCACACGATCCTGCCATGGTGACCCTCAGGTGTCTATCAAGGTCACCTCCTCAGGTCCCCCCTAATCACACACACACACAGTCCCACTTCTCCTCACATCTGATACCAACTTGTCTGTCAATCAAACCACTGCTGATTGTTGCTGAATTCGATAAGGCGAAGAGAAGCCTAAATGAAATGTTTTAGACAGGTGTCATGACGTTGCCCCGTTGGGTGAGGTTTATGACCCGTCAGACACGACACAGGTGAGGATGTTACTCAGATGGTTTACCGAGAGGAACGATTTGCTGTGTGCAAGATTAAAATCAGTATGTGAATGTACATCTCAAAATGTTCCCACCGAGATTTTAACTTGGGAACACCCATCCTAAGAATTCCCCCCAATTCTAGCGCCAGTCTGTTTGTGCTATCATACCAGCTCCGTGTCACTTACTGTGATGCCAAACCGTTTGGCTTGACAAGGACAGAAATGGAGTAGGCAACAGCACAAACAGATCTGGGACCAGGCTACCATAATTCCACCTGTGATTATACTGTCATTGGCTATTGTTACACTTTCTCACTGAGACCCAATTCAATCTTATCTTTCAAGAGCTTCTGTTAGGCAGGAATGATGTTTTGTATAGATATAATGAACTGCTTTGAGACTGTGAACTTAAATAAAATAATAATTAATCATTATATTTGATATAAGTTCAGTCTCGAGGCATTTCATTACATCTGTACAGAACAAGAGACAGTGAGGCTGAAACAACTCCTGCTGAGACTGTCCTAATATGGACACTACTGTACAATACTGTGCACACTGTCCAATAGGGTTATCACTTTGTATGGCATTTTAGAGCAACACTGTGTGGCATTATTTCAGGACAATTCATATTTGAGTAAAAAGTCAATAACCAAGGAGGAGATTTTAGAATGCATTTTATTATTTTATTTTCTCAGTAATTTGGTAAGTGATACATTTTGGGCAATAATATAATGACCTGTCTAAAACATATGCAAAAAGCAAAAATAAAAATCAGTGAGTTGTAGGTAGTCTGAACCGGAGGCTTGCAAAAAAGAATAAATGTTTCCAAATAGATTGACAGATGGAAAAGTAAAGTTATAAATCCTAGCGCTGGAGTGGGGCGAGGAGAAAGAGGTATGGAGGGTGTTGTACAGGTATTCAGGATAGGACCATGGCCTGAAACTCCGTGGGCAGAAAGAGGTATGGAGGGTGTTGTACAGGTATTCAGGATAGGACCATGGCCTGGAACTCTGTGGGCAGAAAGAGGTATGGAGGGTGTTGTACAGGTATTCAGGATAGGACCATGGCCTGGAACTCTGTGGGCAGAAAGGAAAGACAGGAAGATAAATAATTACCCAGAATATGAGAGAGAAAAGACACGTTAGGTTTGGCTCTTTGGTTTGGGACATAGTGACATCTCAACTAACTCAATGAATGAATTTGGGACATAGTGACATCTCAACTAACTCAATGAATGAATTTGGGACATAGTGACATCTCAACTAACTCAATGAATGAATTTGGGACATAGTGACATCTCAACTAACTCAATGAATGAATTTGGGACATAGTGACATCTCAACTAACTCAATGAATGCATTTGGGACATAGTGACATCTCAACCAACTCAAGGAATCATTGCAAGGATGCACATTTGAGAATATTTTACCAAGACACTACACTACATATTGTAATTTAGACTGCAATTGACAGAGGAGGTTCAATGTAGAACTGTAAAACGTATTTATATTACCCATTGGCAATTACCATTCTGTAATCTGCTTACTATCATAATGCAGCCAGATTCAGACCTGTACAATCTCAACTGATTTGGTATCGAATGAGATCACTCCTTCAAACTTCCATCGACATAATCAAACATCACTCTCATCCACCTCTTCATCGCCGTCATCATCAGCAACAACAACATCATTGTGATCATCATCATCTTTATCATTTTCATCATCATCATCACCAAACTAGTGTAAGATACACACCATCTGCTCCAATCATGCCGTCGCTGTCATCATCAGCAGCAGACATGAAGGCCTTGGTCTCTTTTTCAGTCAGGACACGGGCCCCGGGTTGAACCTCTGGAGGAAGAATCTGAGACGGACACACACACACCGAGACAACTAACATACCGTGCTTACTTTGATGTGGCTATTCTACACAGTTGTCATGACCGGCAACTCTGCAGCAGAACCCTTCAGATATTGAGGAAGTAGTATTGTCTGGGTAACAAAGAAAAACCAATCAGACATTAATGATGAATGGATATTGTTTAATCCATATATCTTAGACAGACTATGGTGGTCACCCTTTTAAAAGAGGATTTTAACCTCAAGGATCTGTCCTGGAAAGAAGAACAAATAAAACATCTTTAGGAGTTGTAGAGGACATGCTTACTGAAAGCAGGCTTAATGTGCCGCCATTACAGTGCAAAAGGCACCTATGACCCCCAGGACTCGTGAATGAACAAAATAATGATAATTGACCATCTCTTGATGGGGGCGCACTAGTAAAGATGTGCTAGTTTACAAAGCCTATCTTCAAGAAGTAGCCTACTTTCAAGCAAAGTTAGGTTGACGTTGATTGGGATAAGTCCTTGAGGCAGAACTGAGCAATTTCCGCTAGATGGGCCAGCTGCAAAGTCAAAATGGTTTATATTGTAAAAATGCATAAAAACAAATATTTGCTTTTAGGGCCTCCCGAGTGGCGCAGCGGTCTAAGGCCCTGCATCGCAGTGCTAGCTTCATTACTACAGATCCTGGATCGATACCGGGCTGTATCGCAACCGGGAGACCCATGAGGGCGACGCACAATTGGCCCAGCGTCGTCCGGTTAGGGAGGGTTTGGCCGGCCGGGAGGTCCTTGCCCCATCTCGCTCTAGCGACTCCTGTGGTGGGCGGGTGCATGCACGCTGACACAGTCGCCAGGTGTACAGTGTTTCCTCCGACACATTGGTGTGGCTGGCTTCTGGGTTAGCGTGCATTGTGTCAAGAAACAGTGCGGCTTGATAGGGTTGTGTTTCGGATGACGCACAGCTCTTGACCTTTGCCTCTCCCAGTCCATATGGGAGTTGCAGGAATCGGACAAGACTTTAACTGCCAATTGAATATGTCG
>NW_027039505.1:0-37500 GCF_034236695.1 Oncorhynchus nerka
CGTACTTTGGTGTCTCGTTGCTGCCTTGGTTAGACAACTCAAGTTTGCAAAGCCAGTATGGCTCCAAACACCAAATCGATCACTTGCAAATAATAGGCATTTCCCAGCAGTACAGTTTGCAGTGCTTCTGAACCTGTGAGCCATTGATAGCGCTCGTAGTTAGAACTTGGTGACGAGCAGACCCCTTTCCCGCCTGTGACAGGCAAGCGTCGGCGTCGACCTCTCCCTGACAATGTCTAACTTTTCTTGAAAAGTTTGTGTTGAAAATGGCGTTATAATTATATTGTAAAGAAATGCTATTTCTTATGCAGGTGACCAGCATACTGCTATTACATTTCTATAACTCACAGTAAAGCCTGTAGGGTCCCCTACAGGATAGCTCCACATTACACACTAACTGCCAAACCAGCGCACACACATAATCTCCTTTCTAACCGGACATTGTGCCCGAAGAGGATTCTACGATGACGGACAGGCAACTGAGCCAATGGCAGAAGACTGCAGACTACACCCCAGCCTGAACCAATCCAAAGATCCGATCTTCTAGAATCAACCTACTTTCTGTTCCACTTATAAGGATTATGTAAATTGTTAACGCTCTCTTTTCCTGCTGTTCTGTGCGAGCTAACGGAAGAGCCGTAATTACGCTGTACCAGATATCTTTACTCTGAATAAACTGTCGCTTGTCATACAATTTACCACTTTGTCTGAATCGATCCTTGACCGGCTCACCCTTCTACATATCTAATTACTAACAGAACTTGGTAAGCAGAGGATAGTTAACTAACGGTCCAGTCGAAGTGAGCTGATTGGGTGTGAGAGAGGGGGTGAGTGGGTGAAAGGACGATTCAAGGACGGTGAAGACTTTTCCAGGGGGTGGACAACAATTCTGCTCAACTGGGAAACTGATCTAAAGGTGCACCATAAATAAGGTAATCAAAACCTGTTAAATCAAACTTTGCATATTGTCGTATAGTCTGTCTAAATTTTGATCAGTATTTCCGAGTAAGTATGAATTCTTGTGTAAATTTATAATTTGCTGACGAGTCAAGAGACAGTGAAGTGAACATATGTGGTAACAACTGCGACGGCCGGATGATATAAATCATTGATGAGATATCAGTAAGGGGATAGTTAATTACTATTCATTAAATCTGGCGCCGAGGGGATAAATTGTAATTTTGTCCCGCGACCGGTCAGCACAGTCTGATAGCTTTCAATTGATGAGAGATCACTTTAAGGCCTGGATAGTTCCGATAGGGGTCAGGAATAGAGATCAGTGAGGGGATAGTTAATTACTATTCATTAAACCTGGCGCAGAGGGGAGAAATTGTAATTTTGTCCGTGACCGGTCGAGGCCAGTCTGATAGAGGTTCACTGATAGGGGTGGACATGTGTAATAATTCTGATAGGGGTCAGCTCGATAGGGGTCAGGAATAAAGATCAGTAAGGGGATAGTTAACTACTATTCATTAAACCTGGCGCCGAGGGGAGAAATTGTAATTTTGTCCCGTGACCCTGTCGAGGCTAGTCTGATAGAGGTTCACTGATAGGGCCGGCTTTCAGGGGTCAGAGATATAACGTGTTGTTTTGTCTTGTTTTGTCTATTTGTAACTGTTTATATTAAAAAATGCAATGTGGTTGTAATTGTTTCCATTAAGATTGTTGGTGGTTAGATAGAGAGAGAGAGATAGAATTATAATAAGGGTTATTGGATAAACCAAACTTCTATGTTGTATGTACCTATGACTTTTGTGTTAAATGTATAATCAGGAACAAAATGACTGATGTATAATTGAAATAATATCTGAATATAATATTTAAATATTGAGACTAAATAGTCGAATAGATCCCTTGGTTGTGCGCTCCACAAATGCTATACCAACCCATTCGTTTTTTCTCGAACTAAAGCATACTAAGGAGAAGCTCAGAGATAAGACAGAGCACGAGCAGCAGTGTCTCTTCGAATACATCGGGGTATTAATCAACGTCGGGCGAAGTATATGCTAACTATATTCAGATAGCCGGAGAGAGAATTCCGATTAAAACTACGATTAAATTCCGATTGAATTAAATTAAATTACAATTAAAGCAAATTCACAATGGCGGCCCCAATACTCCAAAGCTGAGGTTTAATGAGTTCCTAGAACAAAAAATAGAATATAGATCAGGGAAAGGAACAATGGAAGCACATAAAGACAGTTTGGGAGGAATAAAGCTAAGATGGACACAAGCAGGTTATTTAGGAGGGGACCGCCAGCCAGGGTCCAGCTGAAAGCAATGGAATGTGGGTTAAGAGAGACGCTGCAGGAAGCTAGAGATAAAGAGGCAGAAAAGACAAAAATCACGTATTTAAGAAAGAAGGGACTAAACAGAGAGAAAGGGCAGAAGTGGAACTGAAGATGGAACTTGGGCCATCGAAGAGGCGCTAAGAGCACAACTGAATAAAAACCGGAAATGATGGGGGTGGCCACTCCCCTCAGAAGGGGAAGATGAGCAGACGGGCCACCACCAGGAGATGTCGCCAAATCCATTTCCTCTGCCCCGCCAACACATGTGCCCTCAACGACTCGACCCCCTTTACCGGTCCTATCAAATTTGCCTCCACCTTATACTGATAAGGGAAAAGGGCCGAACCCGCGTCAGCACAGGCCCCTGTGTTCCTTGTAAAAGAAGGAGTACTCCCGGGGGATACGTTGATCAGTGGGGCCACCTGGAGTGTGAAGAATTAAAGCCTGGCCCACAGGGTTACTCCACACCAGGGGGTGCACAAGGTGCACACCAGGGCCATCTGACATGCATGCCCCTCGATCTATGCGAGAACAGCTCCACCCCAGTGGAATCACGAGGAATCCATTCATAGATGGAGCAGGGGCAACAGGAGCAGCTTGAAGTCAGAGGGAGGGAACCCCCACTCCTGCACATCCAGTGTGTACAGAGAACATAGAGGGGAACCAAGGAAGCGATATTAGTAAGGAGTATTTCACAAGTGGCCGCCGACAAGAAGAACATTTTATGACTTTCAGCGAACCGGAAGAACAGGGAGGAGATGATATGGAACCACAAGAAGACAGAGGAAGACGTTTCACCTCACGGCTGCAGGTGTATGGGAGGCAAAAGCCAAATGAAACTCATGGAAGAAGTCGCAGCAGAAACGGGTGAAATAGTCCTGATACAAGGAGTTTTTAAGGGAAAATCAACCCCCGTTGAAACGGCAGTAAGACGGTCAAGCGCATCATAGCCAGACAAAGGAGAGAAGAAGAAGAAGAAGCCCAAGACGACATGGGCCTTATCAAAATGCCACTCAGGATGGACGACACAACGCACCGAGAGGCATCACGGAAACAGCGCACCCCAGACGACACAACGCACCCCCAGATGGCATCACGGGAAACAGTCAAAACTGTTTCTCCCTCCCAAACTCCCTCACGACGCCAGGACAGCGGAGTCAATCACCACCTTCCGGAGACACCTGAAACCCCACCCCTTTAAGGAATACCTAGGATAGGATAAAGTAATCCCTCTCACCCCCCCCTTAAAAGATTTACATGCACTACTGTTCCACTGGATGTCATAAGGTGAATGCACCAATTTGTAAGTCGCTCTGGATAAGAGCGTCTGCTAAATGACTTAAATGTAAAAATGTAAATGAGAGGAATACGTTGCCTGGAAGATGCAAAGATTTGACGGCCCTGATGGAACAGCTCCGAGCTTACATGGGGGTGCCTCAGCCTGGCTGCTTCAGCTTCAGTCCGCAACTTCCCGGGTCCGGCTTGCCTTGGGGGACATGAAGGCCTTATTGGCCAGGGGTCAACCGACTACACGACCATGAATGCCCTAATAAACACAGCAGGACTTAGAACATTTGGGTCAGCAACAGAACCTGAGAAATACAGAGTATCACTGTGAACGAGCTCAGAAGGGCATATCCCACCGAGAAAAATTATGCAACCCTTACCTCTTTTGCCATGGAAGACGGGAGCAGGCAGCTCAATACCTAGATAGGGCCAAGACCACCTGAGGTCAGTCCACATTGAACCCCATGACCAGAGCGGAACCACTCTCAGCATGTGGAAGGAGATGGTGGTGAATGACGCCCACAAAAGTGAAAACCAAGCTTAGGGCCACAGTGGGGCTGATGGCCTTGCCCACTGCCCAATTTAACTCCCATGTCCACCATCACATCTCTCAATACAACAAAGACAAAGGCACGGCTGATTCACAAGTTCAGTCGCTGCAACTCCAGTTGCTCAAATTACAATTGAATGAGGCCCAAAAGACCGCAAAGCCTAAAAAGCAAATGGTGACGGAGGAACCCACTGATATAGCCAAGATTGTGACTCAGACCATGAACCAGATGTTGGTGGCCGCTCCAGCACCACCGACCCCTGCACAGGCACCGGTCGTCTGCGCCGCCCCTCCAAATCCAGGAGCCAGCTACGGATATGGAGGTTATGCCCAACCCGAGTTTCTCCAGCCCCCCAGGACCAGCATGGGCACCACAAACAGGGGGGACCGCCACAAGCAAGACCCATTCATTGCTACAACTGTAACCACGAAGGCCATTACGCCAGGGACTGCCCCGTACCCTCCCCTCTTCCCAGCAGCGCCAGTCTCTCTCTTGGCCTACAGGGGAGAGAGGTGGACAACGGGGAAGAGGGGCCCCAAGGTACCCAGCCCCTGCCCAGGGATATCCACCAGCCCCTGCCCAGGGATATCCACCAGCCCCTGCCCAGGGATATCCACCAGCCCCTGCCCAGGGATATCAACCAGCCTACAACCCAGCGCCCCCTACCGGTCCCACCTTCCAGGGGAAGCACCGGGGGATACCCCCCATGGGAATGAGGCTGCCCACCACCACCAGTCGGGTTAGATGGCCAACAATTCTCTGTCCACACGGAACCCACTATTACATGCGTAGTACAAGGGGTCACCCACAGGTTCCTTGTGGACACTGGATGTACATATTCCGCCATCAATTCTCATCAACCCCTCTCTTCAGACAAGATAAAGGTGGTGGGGGGTTCAGGAAATCCTGAAGATCAATACAAAACTACTCCACTATTGTTCCAGTGGGGCCCTTCCAGTTTGAAACACCAATTCCTATATTGTCCAAATTGCCCAATCAACCTACTAGGTCGAGACCTACTCTGTAAGTTAGGATGCGCAATCTACCTAACTGAGTCAGGTGTGGAGGTCGCGCTCGATCCACCGCCAAGGGCCCGAATCCTGATGCTCCCAATTCCTGCCCGCACCTGCTCTATCCACCACACAGGAGGTTTACTGGCTCAAATGCCTACCATCTGGACCTGGAACTCCTGCCATCCAATTTCAATTCAACCAATGGAGGAAGCTAATATACACCTTTCATCCCTATAAGACACCACAGGCAGAGTTGCACTGCACTCTCAACGTCACTGACGACGAAGACACGCCGTACACACAAGATGGGATGAAAACATGATGCATCTTACCCCAAACATACGCTGCCTTACCATCGTGTGCGGCCCTGAGGGAGTGGCAGCCCCAGTCATACTCCCACACCATATTAAACCTTGGTATCAACTGGGACCCGACTGCTCCACACGTGACCCAGTAGGGAATGGACACGAGGCCGAAGTCTGGGTCCAATGATAAAAAGGGCCTCGAAACTCACTTGGGAAGCGACTCATACACCTGGCCTGTTGAAAGCAACCACCAACGAGATGTGGCGTCTGACTATGGTGGACACTGAGGAACAGTGCCAGCCTGAGCGCCTCACTCTCCCCAGGCATCACGGGAAACCATATTCTGATCACCCTTCCTCCCTGCTGTCTTGGACTCCATAGACAACGCAATATGGACAACCACACCATTTGACGTGGGAAAGTTACAGGTCCAACCAGTGTGCATTACCCTAACCAATCCGGCACAGGTACCAATATTTCGAACCCAATATCGACTGAAGCATGAACAGACAGAGGGGATCAGACCCACTATCGAAGGCCTCCTTAGAGCTGGGTGCATATACAGGACTCGGTCACCCTGGAACACCCCCATACTTCCTGTTCTGAAGGCAGGAGGATAAACATACCGGATGGTGCAGGATTTCCGGGCTGTAAATGAAGTTACCACACCCATCGATCTCCAGACCCACACATCATACTGAGCAACCTGTCACCCAAACATCGGTATTTCACCGTAGTGGACTTGGCCAATGCCTTTTTCAGCATCCCATTGGATGATGCTTCCCAGCCACTTTTTGCCTTTTCCTACGAGAATCAGCAATTTACCTATTCCGTACTTCCCCAAGGTTACACTTCTTCCCCTGGAATCTTCAATCATATTCTGAAGACTCACCTGGCAGAACTGAAAATCCCAGAAGGAGTGATACTCATACAATACGTAGACGACCTGTTGCTGGGGGCTCCCACCTCAGACCTCTGTCTAGAAATGACTAAAACCCTGTTAGACTTTCTGGCAGTCAAAGGCTACAAAGTCAAGATGTCAAAAGTCCAATCATGCAGACGAACCGTTCTGTTCCTGGGAAGGGAAATCTCAAGCGAGGGGGCCTGCCTCTCAAAATCACACCGAGACTCAATCCTACATCATCCCAGGCCCATTACTGTTTCAGGAATGCTCTCTTTCCTGGGGTTGACGGGATACAGCCGTACTCACATCCCAGACTATACTGAAAGAACTGAACCTCTGAGAGAAATTGTTCGAGAAGCTGGCCCAAGAAACCTACAGGCCCCACTTACATGGACTCCTGAAGCTTCAACGGCGTTTGGGCTCCTGAAGACTGACCTGTCTGTGGCTGCTGCTCTCACGGCACCAGACTACGGTAAAACATTTCACCTGGATGTTTCTGAAAAGGAAGGCTTTGCATCCGCCGTCCTTTTTCAGAAACATGAGGGGGAGAGAAGAGTACTCATGTACCACTCTTCAAAACTTGACCACATTGAAACCGGCCAGACCGCCTGTTCCAGATACGTTGCGGTGGTAGCCAAGGCGATTGAGAAGACAGCCCATCTGGTAATGTGCCACAAGATGCAAATACACACCCACCACGGGGTGGCAGCATACCTCATCAGCAAAGAATTTACCTTCAGTGCGGACAGAAAAAACAAAATCCAGAACAAATGCACCCAGTCACACATCACTTTTGTGAACACCGACAAGAACATGGCAGATGCACTCACCGCAGAAGATGGCCTAGCACACTCCTGCCAAGAGAGGGCAGCACAAGAGCTCAAACTGAGACCAGACCTGGAAAATGAACCACTGACATCTCCAGACCTATGGCTGTACACAGACAGATGTTGCTACAAGGGAGACACAGGAAACGTAGCTGCCTATGCGGTCGTACAGCAGCTGCATGACAAAACACATGTCACGTTGGAATCAGGAATTATCCCCCAGCCAGCATCGGCACAACTTGCGGAAATTGTGGCTTTGACTCAAGCTCTAGAGAAGCCGAAGGAAAAACTGTAAACATTTACACGGACTCGGCATACGCACACGGAGCTGTGCACATAGATGGACCACAATGGGTTAGGCGCAACTTTACCACCACAGGTAACCTACCCATCAAGCACCGAGCCCAAATGGAACGTTTGATGCATGCCGTGTCCTTACCAAAGACAGTGGCCATAATGAAATGCCGAGGCCACCAAAGACTGACCAGCAGAATCAATCAAGGAAATGATGCCGCAGACCTGGCAGCCAAGGCCGCAGGAGGATACAGCCCCGACAGATGGTGCTCGGGATAGAACCGGCAAGGCATAAATTGACAAGCCAACACATACTAGAACTACAGGAAGAGGCAGGCCCTTACGAACATTCGGTTTGGACACAGAAGGAGGCTCTAAGGGACCAGATGGAATATGGAGATGCCATGATGGCCGACTGGTGGCTCCGGCTAATCTCTGTCCAGAACTGATAAGGGAAGCCCATGGACCCACTCATGAAGGGAAACTCAGAACTTTACAGAAGGTTTCGTACATATGGTGGCATCCCCACATGAAGGACATGACAGATTTATTCTGTGACGAATGCAACATATGTGGGAGCCACAATCCAAAGAAGCCTTACCAAACCCCGATGGGGCCTACCCGGTGCCAAACGCATGTTTCAAGACATCAGTATAGACTATACAGACATGGGAGAAGACAATGTAAAGAACGGGAAGAGATATTTGCTAGTAATGGTTGATAGATTCTCTAGATGGGTAGAAGCAATTCCAACAGCTAAGGAGGATGGGAAAACGGTCATTAAGTGGCTACAGACAGAACTCATACCTAGATATGGGGTCCCTAGATATATCCGTTCTGACAATGGGTCCCACTTCGCAAACAAACACCTGAGACAGGTGGAGGAGAGGTTCGGCATTATACACAAGTTTGGTTCCGTGTATAAGCCGCAGGCCCAAGGCCTTGTGGAGCGCTGCAACCAATCTCTGAAGTGTAAGATAGCCAAAGTGTGTGCTGGTACAAAACTGACATGGGTGGAGGCCCTGCCACTGGCGTTGATGGCCATGAGGTCATCACCTGGGGCAGGGACTCATCTCTCACCCCACGAAATAATGACAGGGAAAGTAATGCCAGGTCCACCAAGAGAGGGAGGTCATATGCCCCCTCTTGATGTACACCAGATAGGTATGACTGACTATGTAAGAAAATTGACGGAACTGTCCGCAGCTCTTTCCAAACAGATACACAAAGTCCATGAGGGGGAGCTGACGGGAGATCCGGAGCAACTGAGGGTAAAGGTCGGCGATTGGGTAAGGATCAAGGTCCACAAAAGAAAGTGGGCGGATCCCAGGTGGACTGGACCGTACGAAGTGAAGGAGGTTACTTCACACTCAGTCCAGGTCAAAAGGTAAATCGGGCGCACCTTGGCACTACTTGACTCATTGTACACCAGCACCGACTCCTTCCAGAACTCTGACTGAAGTCAGGGTCGATTTGAGCGACCTAAATTTGATTACAACCACAGAACCCTTAGTTTGTGAGGATGTGGGAGCAACTCCCCAGCACACCAACTAACAGGTCGTCCAGAGATAGGGGCTATCCCTGGACGAGATTGGGGATATCGGGCCCCGTGTTTGTTATTTTTATTGTAGTCACAGGAGTTTCCATGGGGATTCTCCTGTGGGTATTAGAGCATCATACACCTACATTACAAGCAGATATAGGACCCTCTAATGGGTCATCCAACCTGACCACATCCATGGCACATATAGAACTGACCAATCATTTGCGCAAGAGGCATTCCACCACCCCTGACACTGATTGTAATGCCAACGACATACGGAGCACGACCGTTTGCGTCCCCGCAAACGCAACTAATATCATTAACATCCCTTGGGGGGCTTTAGGGTACTCTAGGCTAAAGGGGAGGGAACAGGTGGGGGCCAATGCACTCTGGTTTGCCGGACATGTCTGGTATATGACATTAGGGAAGGTTGGCGATTGGTCTTGGAGGAATTTGGTGGTGGAGACAGGTAATGGGTGGGAAGACTGGACAACAGACGAGGGGGCAGTGAAATGGCGGCAGCGACTGACTTTAACCTGTTAAGACTATAGGGGCAATATTTCATTTTTGGATAAAAAGACGTGCCCTTTTTTAAGTGCAATATTTTGTCACAAAAAGATGCTCGAATATGCTTGGAATTGATAGTTTTGGAAAGAAGACAGTCTTACGTTTCCAGAAATGCAAAGATTTTCACTGTGAGTCCCTTAGAACAAATGCTTCGGGCAAAACCAAGATGTATGACCGACCAGGAAATGCACAGGATTTCTGAGGCTACGTTTTCCATGATCGCCTTATATGCCTGTGAATGCGACAGGAATGAACGGACTCTTTCTCTTGTTTCCCCAAGGTCTTTGCAGCATTGTGACATATTTGTAGGGATATCATTGGAAGATTGACCATAAGGGACTACATTTACCAGGTGTCCCGCTTGGTGTCTGCGTGGCAATCGGTGCGCAAAAGTCAGGTCCCGGTATTTTTCCATTCAAATCTCAGAACAAACCAGGCTACAAGGACGGTGCTTTCAATGGAGAGAAATATGACAAACCACCTTCAGGATTGATTCAAACAACGTTTTCCATGTTTCAGTCGATATTATGGAGTTAATTCGGAAAAAAGTTTGACATGTAGGTGACTGAATTTTCGGTTAGTTTCGGTAGCCATATGCATAGTAACAAAAGGGAACGATGTGTCCTACACAAGAATCTTTCAGGAAAAACTGGACATCTGCTATGTAACTGAGAGTCTCCTCATTGAAACTTCTGAAGTTCTTCAATGGTAAATTATTTTATTTGATTCCTTGGCTGGTTTTGGTGAATATGTTGCGTGCTAAATGCTAATGCTAATGCTAAGCTAGCTATCACCACTCTTACACAAATTTGTGATTTTCTCTGGTTCTAAAGCATATTTTGAAAATCTGAGACGACAGGATTGTTAAGAAAATGATAAGCTTGAGAACAGGCATATTTATTTCATTTCATTTGCGATTTTTAGAAATCGCTAACGTTGCGTTATGCTAATGAGCTTGAGGCTGTAGTTACGCTACCGCATACGGGTTTGGTCGGACTATGAGGTTAACTAAGACAAATACGGGACTGAAACTTACTGTTAGGCCAGGGGGCCAGCCCTTAGGGTGTTATGATTTCATACTGGCCCCAGGGAATTCCGGGGTCAGTTATTGGTTGTGGCGAATTTGCGTGACTAATAATCCTAAACCGACTTCGGTTACAGTAAGGAATGACATGACCACACCCGTAAAAGGGTCCCCGTCATCCCCACTGTTTGGCCCGGTGGAGGCAATATCCAGGCTTAAAAGTCCAGATGATGTAATTTTAACAGCCACAGGAGTCTCAGGTTTTTCCAATAATTGGCTATTGTTGACCGAGGAAGCTGCAAATACCACCAGGCAGAGTTGTGTGGTGTGCATGGGAGCTCGTCCATTGCTCTGCATTGTCCCAGCAGTAGTGACTCTAGCATGTCTAATCCCTCTTATGACTACAGATAACCCCAGGGATAATTGTACTGCCTGGGATGAGGTCTATCCGGTTACTAAATTCACCACTAGGAACCCAGTGTTTTCCAACCAGGTTGCAAGGGCAAATTTTACTTGTGTCAATATGACGGGAGGAGGAACCGAGGTGGGATGGATTCCTGCGGATTGGTGTCTGGATACAGTTAATATTAAGGGGAGCCTCAGGCCAATATCCAGAGCAGATGTGTGGTGGAGGTGTGGTAGTACGGTCCTGTTTGATAAGTTACCCTCCAACAGTACTGGACGCTGTGCACTTGTTACTCTCTTGTTGCCTGTTTCTATCTACCCTATAGGAGCCGAGGACCTTGTTCTGCGGATCCAGGGAGTGAATCCCGGATATAGGGGACGTTCCAGGAGAGACACCACCCCATCTAGTGGAGACCCCTCCTACATAGACGCTATCAGAGTCCCTAGGGGAGTGCCTGATGAGTATAAGTTAATAGATCAGGTAGCTGCAGGGTTTGAATCATCCATCTGTTGGTGGTGCACAATTAACAAGAATGTTGATCGTATTAACTATATACATTACAACGTCCAAAGACTAGGCAACTGGACTCAGCAGGGTTTTGAAGCAGTACATGGTCAACTGGCTGCAACCAGCCTGATGGCTTTCAAAATCGTATTGCCATTGATATGTTACTCTCTGAGAAGGGCGGAGTTTGCTCTATGTTTGGTGACCAGTGTTGTACTTTCATCCCTAATAACACAGCCTCGGATGGTAGTTTGACGGTCGCTTTGGAGGGTCTGCGGACGCTTAATGGTAAAATGAAATCTCATTCTGGGATAGATACCTCGATGTGGGACTCCTGGATGAGTGCGTTTGGTAAATATAAAACCCTGGTTTCCTCCATTTTGGTATCCATTTCGGTGTTCGCTGCCATTTTAGTTCTCTGTGGATGCTGTTGCATTCCATGCATCCGTTCCCTTACCACTAGGGTTATCTCTAGAGCTATTGACCCTTCCTCCCCTTCCCAGATGTTTCCTCTGCTGGATAAAGACCTACTTGAATTCGAGGATGAGGAGGAGAGTGCCTATTAAGTTTCCATTATATCTGCTGTTGCCTTGTGGGGATGTATGTATGTGCTATGCAAGTGGATCATTCCGCCTGACTTGCCTAGTTTAAGTCACATCTCTTTGGAGATGTGAAGAGAGGGAATCACAACTTTTTCCTGCGGGAAAAAGTTGGCTTATGTGGACAAGCATTTTACTTTTATTTTGAGCTGTTGTTCTCCGCTCTGTTAAATGAGGTTGTAAGTTCCTAGGTGGCTGGTAGCCAACTTAGTACATAGTGGGATTGAATGGAGAACATGATGGTAATACATATATATCTATTTCTGTTTAATACCGTGCCTTATTTCATAGTCCCTTTGGGAGAAGTTTCTCTTTGTGTCTGGATCTAGTTAGGTTGTGTCACGTCTCTGGTGAGACGTGAAGAGAGGGTTTTGTAAAGAAATGCTATTTCTTATGCAGGTGACCAGCATACTGCTATTACATTTCTATAACTCACAGTAAAGCCTGTGGGGTCCCCTACAGGATAGCTCCCATTACACACTAACTGCCAAACCAGCGCACACACATAATCTCCTTTCTAGCCGAACATTGTGTGCCCGAAGAGGATTCTACGATGACGGACAGGCAACTGAGCCAATGGCGGAAGACTACAGACTACACCCCAGCCTGAACCAATCCAAAGATCCGATCTTCTAGAATCAACCTACTTTCTGTTCCACTTATAAGGATTATGTAAATTGTTAACGCTCTCTTTTCCTGCTGTTCTGTGCGAGCTAACGGAAGAGCCGTAATTACGCTGTACCAGATATCTTTACTCTGAATAAACTGTCGCTTGTCATACAATTTACCACTTTGTCTGAATCGATCCTTGACCGGCTCACCCTTCTACATATCTAATTACTAACAATATCCTCGACCAAATCGATATCTTCTCCTTCAGCCATTGTGGGTTAAAAAAACAGCTTAGTAGTACGTGAATTAATACGTTTATCAAATTCAGTTTCCTAGTTCTGAGATTCTGCATAGACCACCCATATAGGACCTGCCTCTCAATATTGGTAATCCAATCAAAAAACGTGCACGCACTACGCCTGCTAGCTGGCTCCTGTGTAACACTGGAGCCGGCCAGCAGGCGTAAAATAGCCAACTCTAAAGCTGATTGGTTGACACTACATTTTTATTTCCATTAACTTTAAGCTACAAGCGCCCGCACTGTTGATTCTGAAGGCCTGAGGGCAGATTTTAGACCCCTGGCAACACATGATGGCTGAATATGATTGGATAAAAGATCTACCATAAAGACCAGCCCTCCAAATCTCAACCTGGGGCTGGAAGCAGTGCAACCAAGAGGAAAGCTATGAAATGAAGTGTATAACTCTTACTCTGGGGAATAATTTAATACACATTTGTGGGAAAATATATTTAAAAAAATATATATTCTGATGATGTTTAGGCCAGCAGAGAAGGCCTTGCTGGCCCTGACGGCCCACCACTGTGTGGATCAGGACAAGATTCAGCCCACAGAACAGCTTTCTCAAGCGCTCCAGAGGCTGATGTATGGGGGCGGTGCTCCCTTCTTTGAATGTGTGGGGTTACAGGTGCCTTTCCCATCTGCTCCGATGAACATCCTCCTCTTGTTCCGCTTATCAGGCATCCAGGTTAGGGTTGTTTTTGTTCCATATCACGAAGGCATTGTATGAGAACACATCCTACACATCTTGCTCTCAGAAAAATTGAACAAACTCTTTGCTCGCTTTGAGGACAATACAGTGCCAGTGACACGGCCCGCAACCAAAACCTGTGGGCTCTCCTTCACCAAGGCCAATGTGAGTAAAACATTTAAATGTGTAAACCATTGCAAGGCTGTCGGCATCCCTAGCCGCGTCCTCAGAGCATGCGCAGACCAGCTGGCTGGTGTGTTTACGTACATATTCAATCAATCCCTATCCAAGTCTGCTGTTCCCACATGCTTCAAGAGGGCCACAATTGTTCCTGTTCCCAAGAAAGCTAAGGTAACTGAGCTAAATGACTATCGCCCCGTAGCACTCACTTCTGTCATCGTGAAGTGCTTTGAGAGACTAATCAAGGATCATATCACCTCCACCCTACCTGATACCCTAGACCCACTCCAATTTGCTTACCGCCTCAATAGGTCCACAGATGATGCAATCGCTATCACACTGCACACTGCACTAACCCATCTGGACAAGAGGAATGCCTATGTAAGAATGATGTTCATCGACTACAGCTCAGCATTTAACACCCTAGTACCTTCCAAACTCGTCATTAAGCTCGAGACCATGGGTCTCGACCCCACTCTGTGCAACTGGGTCCTGGACTTTCTGACGGGCCGCCCCCCAGGTGGTGAGGGTGGGTAACAACATCTCCACCCAACTGATCCTCAACACTGGGGCCCCACAAGGGTGTGTTCTCATCCCTCTCCTGTACTGCCTGCTCACCCATGACTGCGTGGCCATGCATGCCTCCAACTCAATTATCAAGTTTGCAGACGACACTACAGTGGTAGGCTTGATGGCCCAAAATGAGGCCTGGCCCTAAATGTAATTTGCTTTTGGGTGATAGTGAGAGAACCGTTAGGGTGAGAAGCACAATTCGACCTTGGGTACGTTCCTGAGGTCCTCCCGATCTGTGCAAGCCTAACCTTGACCGTGCGGCATTAACCCTTAACAGTTAATCAGGGTTTTTTGATCTCACAGATTACAATGACATCTCTCCCCATAAGAATAAATTGCCTGCTCCTCTAGAGTTAACCTGAAGCCTATGTGGGTTATGAATGCCTTATGAACCTGTCTTCAGAATCATAAAACACGGGACGAGATGTTAAAAACTGTCCATTGTGCCAATAGATGGAATGCACTCCCATGAGATTTGCCGTGATGTTGACAGAGTGGCATGGGAGGTTTATTTCTTAGACTGGGGTAAGATGTCAATTTTGGGACACATCCTCAGTAGTGTGCCTTCGAATCAGTGGGTGTTTCGGCCTTTAATCACTAAACACCCTCATCAAAGGTGGCCAGCTAAAGGGTAATCAAGCCTTAGCTTGTGTCCCATGCCCAATTAAGATGTCCCACGGGACTATGCAAGGCAGGGGCGTCCTCTTCCCTGAGCCAGCCATACAGCTGACCGCATACCTCATATGCCCTCCTCAAGTTGGAGGGATCTGAATTGGGTTCTCAGGTGGGGGTGGGGGGGTCATGAAGTTATAGCCCAGCAAGGGTCCTTCCGTTTGATACAGATCCACTGGCTGCCTCTTTCAGCTGCTTGAGAAACTGCTCTGACGGTCTGCCGCAGAGCCTGTCCATGGATTCCAAGTTCTTTCAGCAACCTGATGATGGAAGAAGCCACGAATCCTCTGCATCCCACTTCAACTGGCCAGACCTTTGCATTCCAGCCACGCTGAGTTGCGTCTGCTGCCAACTCTGTGTAACGCAGTTTCTTACGCTCGTAGGCCTCTTCAACAGAGTTTTCCCACGGGACTGTGAGCTCTATGATGTACACAGCCTTTCGTGAAGGGGACCAGAGTACCATGTCTGGCCTAAGGTTGGTAGAAGCAATCTCAGGTGGAAAAATTAGTTGCTGGCCAATATCGACAAGCATCTTCCAGTCCCGGGCCATGGCTAGGTGTCCAGTTTCTGGCTTTGTAGGAGGATACTTGGGCATTTTCTGTCCCTCCCGGATGAATGTTGTTGTTTTGACGGGATTGCTTGTTTTTGGAGGTAATGAATTGGTTGCACTCCTCTTGGTCTCGAGTGCTGCAGCCAGGCTCTTGAGGACCTGATTGTGCCTCCAGGTGTAGCGGCCTTGTGAGAGGCTGGTCTTGCAACCTGTCATTATATGCCTGAGAGTCGCTGGAGCTGGGCAGAGGGGGCAGGTCGAGTCCTCGCCATACCATTGATGTAGATTTTTTGGTGATGGAAGCACATCATAAACAGCTCTTATGATGAAGCTGATGTTGCTTGCCTCCATTTGCCAAAGCTCACTCCAGTTGATCTTTCTCCTCTCCAGGCCTTCCCACCGCGTCCATTGCCCTTGTTTAGCAAGAGAGACAGCCTTTGCACTTCTTGCAGTCTCCTCCTGTCTGCGCACCTCCTCGACCACCAGCTTCCTGCGTTCAGATGTTGTTGCCTTATGGAACGTTGGTTTGCTTGCTGCCAGGCCAAAGCCTCCTCTTCCATGCTGGATATTCCCCACAATGTCTTGGTGTCTCAGGGCTGATGTTGCTTGCTGCACAGCCTTGGATGATGTCCATTTCCGTCCAGGTTGTAGGGGAGGTGCAGCCTTGCTAATGGTCTGGTCTTTGGAGTCCTTCAATGTCATCTGAAGTCTTACTTTAGAGCACTTGTACTCCTCCGTTAGACTTGTAAGAGGTAGTTCAAGGACCCCTTTGCCATAGAGGCCGATGTTACTCAGGCATCGTGGGACACCCAGCCATTTCTTCACGTATGAGGTAATGGTTCACTCCATCTT
Source organism: Oncorhynchus nerka (assembly GCF_034236695.1). Classification (NCBI taxonomy): domain Eukaryota; kingdom Metazoa; phylum Chordata; class Actinopteri; order Salmoniformes; family Salmonidae; genus Oncorhynchus; species Oncorhynchus nerka. The sequence continues at coordinate 16,544 of NW_027039505.1, forward strand.
CTCCACTGTTGTTATTGGGACCTCATAGACAGTGAGTGGCCACATTACCCGGGGGAGAAGTCCAAACTGTAGGCACCAAAGCTTGAGCCTCCCAGGCAGTAGGGTCTTGTTGATGTTCTCAAGACCGTCGGCGATGTCCTGCCTTACTTGCTGCACTTGATCTTTATCCCGGAGGCTTTCGTTGTACCATCTACCCAGGCTCTTGATGGGTTGCTCAGACCCCGTTGGTATCGGGTCATCTCCAATGCAGAACCTCACATCTTTAAGCTGTCCCTTGACTATGGAGATGCTTCGAGATTTGCTTGGCTTGATTTTCATCCGGGCCCACTTGATGTTATCCTGCAGTTTTGCAAGTAGCCGCCTGGTGCATGCTGCAGTGGTGGTCAGTGTAGTCATGTCATCCATGTATGCTCGGATAGGTGGGAGACGGAGCCCTTCCTTAGTTCTCTCACCGCCGACCACCCATCTCGATACCCTGATGATGACTTCCATGGCCATAGTGAAGGCCAGAGGAGAAATTGTACAGCCTGCCATTATTCCTACTTCCAAGCGCTGCCATGTTGTTGTGAAGTCAGGTGTTGTGAAACACAATTGCAGGTCTTGGAAATAGGCCTTTACCAGTGTAGTGATGGGTTCTGGTACGTGGAAAATGTTGAAGGATTCCCAGAGGAGTTCATGGGGAACTGAGCCAAAGGCATTGGCCAGGTCGAGGAAGATGACATAGAGGTCTCTCTTGTCCTTCTTAGCTGTTTGGATCTGTTGCCAAGTCATACTAGTATGTTCCAGGCAACCAGAGAAACCAGGAATGCCTGCTTTCTGTACAGATGTATCAATGTACTTGTTCCTTTCCAGATAAGTGGACAGCCTCTGTGCAATTATACTGAAAAAGATCTTCCCTTCGACGTTGAGAAGGGAGATTGGTCAGAATTGACTGATGTCTGTCGCATCCTTCTCTTTCGGGATTAGCACAGCACCAGCCCTTCGCCATGCCTTTGGTAGTATTTCCTTCTGCCACACTATCCTCATGAGCCTCCAAAGAAAGCGTAGAACATCCGGGGCGTTCTTGTAGAGCTTGTATGGTACTCCATTAGGCCCAGGAGCAGAGGCCGCTCTTGCTCTTCGGACAACGTTCTCTACTTCCCCTCCATTTTGGGGGGTCAGTGTCCAGATTGAATTCTGGTGGTTGAATAGGTGGGATGTCATGTGGGATGACTATCTGCTCATGCCTTTTCATGTCATGGTGGACCTTTTCCAGATGTTCTTCCAGTTCAGGCTTTGGAGTTTTTAGGATTCCGCACTTTTCCTTTGCGAAGAGGTCTTTGACAAACTTAAAGGGTTTTTTATAGAACCGTGTTCTTGAGTGTACCTTCTTCCTACGAAGTTTCCTTAAGTTTTCCGCTCTTCGCAAGGTTGCCAGCCGACATTTAATGTCTGCTTGGAGTAGCATGAGACCTTCTCTCTCTGCATCAGAGGCCTTCTTCCACTGCTTCCTCAGCTGCCTTCTCTCTCTGATAAGTATCTCGATCTCCTGCTGCCTCCTAGATTTGGCTGGCGGGGGTGGTGTCTTGCCACTTCTCCTTTCATTTACTCCAAAGCGCTCTTCTCCGTAGTGGTAGATAATGTCTCCCATCCTTTCAAGCTTTTTCTCTGCTGTTCCTACCTGTTGTTCCAAGATTTTTGTCAGGTCGTTGTTGATTGTTTCCCACTCTATCTTTTCAACAGCTTCGGGCCACTTCACACTCGGTCTGTGCCCTTTGATCTTTTCCTCTTTTAGAGGTCTCTGTGGTTGGGTGAGTTCATCCACCGGCATTTCTGTGCTTGTTATCCTCCTCAGTTACAGGGGTGCTGATGCTCTGCGAACTTTGGTTTGCGTCCCGTCGCTGTGCTTCATTCGACTGATTTGACTGGCTGCTTCGTAAGAAGTACTGTTCAATGCGAGGTCCCTGTCTCTGCTCTCCCAAGCACCTTTTCCTCCCTTGATGGATCCTTAACCCCCTTGCCGATGCTAATCTCTCCCAACCACAGCTGCACACCTGAAGTGTGTGTCCTGCTGCTGTTATGGATGTCTCATGTGCTGTGTTCCTACTCGTAGTCGTTTCCGTTCCTGGGTCCGTAACCGTGTGATCAGTCGTTGAGCCATCTTGCGCCCCAGATCTCGCAGGCTCTAGGGGTATGTTCCTTTGTTGACTTTCAGTAGCACTTAGCGGGTGTCTCCAACATACTGAAACAGCGTCGGAGACTGCCAACATGGGTAGCTAGCCCATGACAGCCCCAGTGGGGTCTATTTCCTCCGGTCAGCTGTCTCTCCAAGCTGTCACACAGACTTTCCTATGTTGTCAGCTGTCCTTTCACAGCAGTCACTGGACTGGTCCAGATGATCAGAATCATAAAACACGGGACGAGATGTTAAAAACTGTCCATTGTGCCAATAATGACAGTCCATCAGGACACTATGAGGTCTACCTGTGTCGATTCTAAGCTTCCTGAAGCAACCGGAAGTGGTTAAAATCACCCTAAAAGTGTTTTTCCATACCCAACCTGCAGTTTGATAGGTATAGTGCATTCAACCCTGTGTAAATCAGTCAGTTGTTAACGTAAAGACTTAAAACTCAGGATTCTGTAAAAGCATACCCGAATGAGGATATGTCTTTACTTTTAGCTTCCTGTGCCAACCGGAAGTGCCATAATTGGTGTCACAGGGGCTGTTTCGAAGGGTAAAAAGGGCTAAGCTGTGTTTGAATATATTTCACTTGTGATTTCATAAATATGAATATTTTCTAGTAAGATTTTTTTGTCCGTTGCGTTATGCTACTTAGTGACAGTTGATGACAATTCTCCCGGATCCAGGATAGGTAGATCCGTGTGATAAGTTTCAAAATTTTTTTTTGCTATTTTTGACTTTTGACTTCCTATGAAATCATAATGCAAATGGAGAAAACATTTGCCTTATGTACAAGTAAAAACAAATAAAAAAGATGATAATAAAATATGACTAAAGTATGTTGATACAATTCTTATACATGTGTAATTGACACAAAAATCGAAAGAATTTCAAAAAACGGTCCAGAAAGCACTTTTTTAAGGGTGCAATAAGTTTTTTCAAAATATTTGCTATTTTTGACTTTTGACTTCCTATGAAATCATATTGCAAATGGACAAAACATATGCCTTATGCACAAGTAAAAATAAATTTTGATAATAAAATTGGACAAAAGTATATTCATACAGTTCTTACACATGTGTAATTGACAAAAAGATCAAAATAATTTTGAAAAACGGTCCAGAATGCACGTTTTTTAACCTCTTAAGACTCTAGGGGCAGTATTTCATTTTTGGATAAAAAGACGTGCCCGTTTTAAGCGCAATATTTTGTCACGAAAAGATGCTCGAATATGCTTGGAATTGATAGTTTTGGAAAGAAGACAGTCTTACGTTTCCAGAAATGCAAAGATTTTCACTGTGAGTCCCTTAGAACAAATGCTTCGGGCAAAACCAAGATGTATGACCGACCAGGAAATGCACAGGATTTCTGAGGCTACGTTTTCCATGATCGCCTTATATGCCTGTGAATGCGACAGGAATGAACGGACTCTTTCTCTTGTTTCCCCAAGGTCTTTGCAGCATTGTGACATATTTGTAGGGATATCATTGGAAGATTGACCATAAGGGACTACATTTACCAGGTGTCCCGCTTGGTGTCTGCGTGGCAATCGGTGCGCAAAAGTCAGGTCCCGGTATTTTTCCATTCAAATCTCAGAACAAACCAGGCTACAAGGACGGTGCTTTCAATGGAGAGAAATATGACAAACCACCTTCAGGATTGATTCAAACAACGTTTTCCATGTTTCAGTCGATATTATGGAGTTAATTCGGAAAAAAGTTTGACATGTAGGTGACTGAATTTTCGGTTAGTTTCGGTAGCCATATGCATAGTAACAAAAGGGAACGATGTGTCCTACACAAGAATCTTTCAGGAAAAACTGGACATCTGCTATGTAACTGAGAGTCTCCTCATTGAAACTTCTGAAGTTCTTCAATGGTAAATTATTTTATTTGATTCCTTGGCTGGTTTTGGTGAATATGTTGCGTGCTAAATGCTAATGCTAATGCTAAGCTAGCTATCACCACTCTTACACAAATTTGTGATTTTCTCTGGTTCTAAAGCATATTTTGAAAATCTGAGACGACAGGATTGTTAAGAAAAGGATAAGCTTGAGAACAGGCATATTTATTTCATTTCATTTGCGATTTTTAGAAATCGCTAACGTTGCGTTATGCTAATGAGCTTGAGGCTGTAGTTACGCTACCGCATACGGGTTTGGTCGGTCCAGAAAGCACTTTAAAAATGTTCACTTTTTCAAAATTTTACTTTTGGATGTTGACTTGTGTTACATTTGCAATATGAAAAACCACGGTGGAGCGCACTCGCCATCTGTTGGATTTTTTAAGTGTTACACTTGGCATTTGCCATCTGGCATTTGCAATCAACTTTGAATGAAACAACGCCGAATTGAGTGGTATTGGACACCGTGTATATGGTTTGTCCAGTGCAAATGACTTCCCATTAATTTTTGTACATTTCAGAGGGTGTTCCCTTACATCAAAATGCATACAAAATTAATCCCAAAAGTTACGAATAAACTTTTCCAAACAAGTCAAACAACGTTTATAATCAAACCTTAGGTACACTAATACTTACAAATAAACAATACAATTTAAGACGGAGAATCGTTATGGTCTTTTCGGAGAAAATACCAAAGAATACGCTCTCTTCCACGTGGTTGGAAACACTACACTCACAATGGGAGCCACCTAGAAAAACAACAATATCTGGGTCATTTTTCCAAAAAGATGCATGAAACTCTTTCTAAAGACTTTTGAGATTTAGTGGAAGCCCTAGGAACTGCAATCGGGGTTTTGCCTGGCATATCAGTTCTGTTATACTCACAGACATAATGTTACCAGTTTTAGAAAGTTTAGAGTGCTTTATATCCAAATATACAAATTATATGCATATCCTAGCTTCTGGGCCTGAGTAACAGGCAGTTTACTTTGGGCATGCTTTTCATCCGGACGTGAAAATACTGCCCTCTACCCAAGAGAGGTTAACAAACCTCCAAACAAGCTATAATGCCATTACAACACTCCTTACGTGGCTTCCAACTGCTTTTAAATGCTAGTAAAACTAAATGCATGATCTTCAATCGATTGCTGCCCGCACCCGCCTGCCCAACTAGCATCACTACTCTGATGGTTCTGATTTAGAATATGTGGATGACTACAAATACCTAGGTGTCTGGTTAGAACTCTCCTAGAGAGTTCTGGTTGAACTCTCCTTCCAGACTCACTGTGTAGGGGGAGATCAGGCTTTTTCTTTCTAACTGTGCCAACCATGGTGATCTTCCTCTTCATGAGTTGCTGGCTGAGTTTAATCAGTCGCACACATTATCTTAATTTCTCATTGTGTGTGTGTGTCTTCGTGGTTTTTGTAGTGTGTAAATGATTTTATAACTGCCGGGTCAAAAATGACCCTAAGACAATCTTTGTACCCTGGTGGTGTACAGCTTACATGGAAATAGAAACAAAGTTGATGTTTCACTTTTTATAATGTTGGGGTCACTCTTGGAAAAGTCATCAAATTTCAAGTTGAAAAAAAATATCATTTAGTGAGTTTTCTCTGCTGTTAAACATAGTGGCGGGTCATTTGTGACTCTTAAGACAACACAAGGGTAAAATAAACCATGTGGATTCCTCCACAGCGAGGATCTATAAACTTTTTCTAACCTCTCTGGATTACATCCAAATTCTGATAATGTACATAATACTGATAATGTACAATATACTACATATACTTCATATTTGATCACACAATTTTTTTAACTCTTATATTACCATGTAGTTTAGCAATGAAATGGTCTGATGGTATAAATAAAGGTGAAATACATTTTTTTTAATGATGAAGTGGATATACTCCGTATTCATATCTCAAAATAAATAAATGATCTCACTCCAATACATTTTAATAGAAAGTTAACAAAAATAGATAAGTTCTTTCTACCATGGAAAGGAAAATACCTGTCAATTTGTGGAAAAATCACCCAAATTAACTTTTTAGTCATATCCCAGTTTACCTATTTGTTTATGGTCTTGCCTACACCCAGGGAAATCAGTTATTTAAATTAAATGAGAAAAAACGGCAAGCCTGACAAAATTAAGCGGGCCGTTTTATATAAATAATATTAATTTGGAGGGCAGGAATGATACAATATTAAAGCATTACACCCCTCACTTCAGTCATACAAAGTTATACTTAAATCTGAACTGGTTCTCTAGCAAATTAATAAGAATGTCTCACCGCATGTTCAAGAAAGGCCTTTTCCCTTTATTCAGATTAAAACCTCCCACTTTCAATCATTTGAAAAGGAAATCATCTCCCAGATATCACTATTTTTAAAACAAGCCATAGAAAGTTAGTGGCAATTTCAATTTAACCTGTTGCTTCTACTCGGGACGCTTGCGTCCCAACTAGAGCTCTGGAAATGCAAATGCGCTACGCTAAATGCTAATAGTATTAGTTAAAACTCAAAAGTTCATTAAAATACACATGCAGGGTATCGAATTAAAGCTACACTCGTTGTGAATCCAGGCAACAAGTCAGATTTTTAAAATGCTTTTCGGCGAAAGCATGAGAAGCTATTATCTGATAGCATGCAACACCCCAAAAGACCCACAGGGGACGTAAACAAAATAATTAGCATTTCGGCGTTACACAAACCGCACAATAAAATAGAAAACATTCATTACCTTTCACCATCTTCTTTGTTGGCACTCCTAGATGTCCCATAAACACTATTTGGGTCTTTATTTCGATTAAATCGGTCCATATAAAGCCTAGATATTGTTATATGTAGACTGTGTGATAAACGAAAAAAACATAGTTTCAAAACGTAACGTTATTTTTTAAAATTCAAAAAGTCGACGATAAACTTTCACAAAACACTTCGAAATACGTTTGTAATGCAACTTTAGGTATTAGTAAACGTTAATAAGCGATAAAATTCATCAGGAGGCGATGTAAAGATCATTAGCTGTCCGTCTGGAAAAATGTCCGGCTAGAAACTCAACGAAAATATCCGGTCCTAGACCGGATTAGATACGGTGTCCTGTATGTGTTTGACCAAGAAAAAACTCGAAGGGAAATGACAAGACTCTAGGCACCCTGTGGAAGCTGTAGGTACTGCAACCTCAGTCAATTAATTGTGGTTCACGTTTATCAATGGGTTCAAGTAGCGCATGGATATATTTCCCCATTTTCAGTGATCAGTTTTTCCTGTGCTTTTCGATGTAAATGCCGTTCTGGTAAAGCCACAGCAGTGATTTAACCAGTTTTTTAAACGTCTGAGTGTTTTCTATCCACACAGACTAAGCAAATGCATATACCATATTCCTGGCATGAGTAGCAGGGCGCTGAAATGTTGCGCGATTTTTAACAGAATGTTCAAAAAAGTAGAGGGTCGACTGAAGAGGTTAATCCACAAAAAAAAACTGAACAAATAATACAACAAACATTGTGGTTAAACTCAAATATGCTAATAGATTTGAAAAAGTATATTTTTTGCTAATTATATAATAATAAGACTGGCGGAGTTATGTCACACATGCAGCTAACAAAAATATATGGAAATGTCTGCTCTACCCAAAAGAGGAAAGTGGAAAAAAATATATACCCGTTTCATGTAAGGATGAAAACAATTGACAACTGTGCCATATAGACTGCAAAGTAGTTGGGAAGAGATTTTCGATTTAAAATTTGAAACTAAATTATTTAACAAAATTATTGCAACCAATAGAATGTTATATACATATATTTACATTTGAAGTCAGAAGTTTACATATACACCTTAGCCAAATACATTTACATTCAGTTTTTCACAATTCCTGACATTTAATCCTAAAAAAATAAATAAAAGTACAAATTCACTGTCTTAGGTCACTTAGTTCACAACTTTATTTTAAGAATGTGAAATGTCAGAATAATAGTAAAGAAGGTGATTTATTTCACTTTTATTTCATTCATCACATCCCCAGTGGGTCAAAAGTTTACATACACTCAATTAGTATTTGGTAGCATTGCCTTTAAATTGTTTAACTTGGGTCAAACGTTTCGGGTAGCCTTCCACAAGCTTCCCACAATAAGTTGGGTAAATTTTGGCCCATTCCTCCTGACAGAGCTGGTGTAACCGAGTTAGGTTTGTAGGCCTCCTGGCTCGCACACACTTTTCAGTTCTGCCCACAAATTTTCTATAGGATTGAGGTCAGGGCTTTGTAATGGCCACTCCAATACCTTGACTTTGTTGTCCTTAAACCATTTTGCCACAACTTTGGAAGTATGCTTGGGTCCATTGTCCATTTGGAAGACCCATTTGTGACCAAGCTTTAACTTCCTGACTGATGTCTTGAGATGTTGCTTCAATATATCCACATAATTTTATCTCCTCATGATGCCATCTATTTTGTGAATTGCACCAGTCCCCCCTGCAGCAAAGCACCCCCACAACATGATGCTGCCACCCCAAGCTTCACAGTTGGTATGGTGTTCTTCGGTTTGCAAGCCACCCCCTTTTTCCTCCAAACATAACGATGGTGATTATAGCCAAACGGTTCTATTTTTGTTTCATCAGACCAGAGGACATTTCTCCAAAAAGTATGATCTTTGTCCCCATGTGCAGTTGCAAACCGTAGACTGGCTTTTTATAGCAGTTTTGGAGCAGTGGCTTCTTCCTTGCTGAGCGATCTTTCAGGTTATGTCGATATAGGACTCGTTTTACTGTGGATATAGATACCTTTGTACCTGTTTCATCCAGCATCTTCACAAGGTCCTTTGCTGTTGTTCTGGGATTGATTTGCACTTTTCGCACCAAAGTACATTCAACTCTAGGAGACAGAATACATCTCCTTCCTGAGCGGTATGATTGCTGCGTGGTCCCATGGTGTTTATACTTGCATACTATTGTTTCTACAGATGAACATGGTACCTTCAGGCATTTGCATTTTGGTCTTGGCTGATTTCCTTTGATTTTCTCATGATGTCAAGCAAAGAGGCACTGAGTGTGAAGGTAGGCCTTGAAATACATCCACAGGTCCACCTCCAAATGACTCAAATAATGTCAATTAGCCTATCAGAATCTTCTAAAGCCGTGACATTATTAAAAAATATATTCCATGCTGTTTAAAGGCACAGTCAACTTTGTGTATGTACACTTCTGACCCACAGGAATTGTGAAAAAGTGAATTATAAGTTAAATAATCTGTAAACAATTGTTGGAAAAATGACTTGTCATGCACAAAGTAGATGTCCTAACTGACTTCCCAAAACTATAGTTTGATATCAAAAGTTTGTGGAGTGGTTGAAAAACAAGTTTTAATGACTCCAAGCTGTGTATGTAAACTTTTGACTTCAACTGTATGTACTGTATTCTTCACATAGTGTACAATATATTTACCTGGAGCTATCTCTGCAGATAGCACTACTGGGTGATCTGAAAAGTCATAGTCAATAGATCAATAATATAATAATACATTTAGCAAAGAAATATGCCTTTAATTTACAATCTGTAGAAATTATGAGAATATAAAGTTTCATAACTTTTGTTAAACATCACAACACATTTGAAATGTATATGGGAATTTCAAATCCAATATGGATAGTTTCAGAGATAGATGGGAGGGGTTGAATGGCGCTGAATGTTGGGACTGGATGGTGTTCAGAGATAGATGGGAGGGGTTGGATGGAGCTGAATGTTGGGACTGGATGGTGTTCAGAGATAGATGGGAGGGGTTGAATTGAGCTGAAGGTTGGGACTGGATGGTGTTCAGAGATAGATGGGAGGGGTTGAATTGAGCTGAAGGTTGGGACTGGATGGTGTTCAGAGATAGATGGGAGGGGTTGAATTGAGTTGAAGGTTGGGACTGGATGGTGTTCAGAGATAGATGGGAGGGGTTGAATTGAGCTGAAGGTTGGGACTGGATGGTGTTCAGAGATAGATGGGAGGGGTTGAATGGAGTTGAAGGTTGGGACTGGATGGTGTTCAGAGATAAATGGGAGGAGTTGAATGGAGTTGAAGGTTGGCAATAATAACCACAAGATAACCAATGTAAAATATAGTGTCCATAAAACCTATATAGGTTCAGAACCTTTGTGAAGGAAATAGTTGGGAGAGGTTGAGGTTCGAGGAAGGACAGGAGTGAAAACAAAGAAATTATAACTATTGTTAAAATAGACTGTCTGTAAAATGTATAGAATAAGCTTGAAGAAGAAGTGCTGTTGTTCACTAGTTTACTCCAATTAGGGGAGGTAAGGTTAGAAAGTAATAATGTAAAATATATTTAGAAAAAGTATGTTTGTATGTATGAATTTATGTATGTATGAATGTATGAGTATGTATGCAGTGGTCTAAGGCACAGCATCTCAGTGCAAGAGGCGTCACTACAGTCCCTGGTTCGAATACAGGATGTATCACATCTGGCTGTGATTGGAACTCTCATAGGGCGGCGCACAATTGGCCCAGTGTCATCCGGGTTTGGCCTGGTTAGGCCATTATTGTAAATAAGAATTGGTTCTTAACTGACTTGCCTAGTAACATTAAGGTAAAAAATAACAATCATTCTTACAGTCCACAGGTCATCTTCAGATATTGTTTGTGTGTGCTGGGTTGAAGGTGGTGGAGGTTGTGTTAAAAGCCTGTCAATTCATTAGCACCATCTCTCTGTCTTCTTCCCTCCCTCCCCACCCTCTCTCTCTCTCTCCCTTCTTGAGGAACCTGTCATCTTCTCTGATCCACTCTTCTCCATCCCCATCTAGATCACACAGAGAAACCGATTCATCTTGCCTAAATACCAGAAACGGAGTAAGCTGATTTTAATATCAGAAATAGATTCAGCTGGTCTAAACACCAGAAACAGATTCAGATGGTTTAAATACCAAAAGAGTCTAAACACCAGAAACAGATTCAGATGGTTTAAATACCAAAAAGAGATTCAGCTGGTCTAAACACCAGAAACAGATTCAGCTGGTCTAAACACCAGAAACAGATTCAGATGGTTTAAATACCAAAAAGAGATTCAGCTGGTCTAAAAACCAGAAACAGATTCAGCTGGCCTAAATACCAGAACCCAATTCAGCTGGTCTAAAAACCAGAAACAGATTCAGATGGCCTAAATACCAGAAACCGAGTAAGCTGGTCTAAATACCAGAAACCGAGTAAGCTGATTTTAATACAAGAAATAGATTCAGATGGCCTAAATACCAGAAACCAATTCAGCTGGTCTAAATACCAGAAACCGAGTAAGCTGATTTTAATACAATAAATAGATTCAGCTGGTCTAAATACCAGAAATAGATTCAGCTGGTCTAAATACCAGAAAACTTAAAAAATCCAGCAAACAAAACAATCCTGATTCAACCAATTGTATTCTTGATAAGCATTAGATTCATTGAATTATAAGTTAGTGCTGGTTTGGAACAAATGTGTGCACACCTTGTGGCTCTTCGGGGCCAAGAAAGAACTGACTTACAGATAGACTACTACACTGTGGATCAGAAAGAGAAATCTAATGTTGTCTGTAACAAGAGTAAACATAACAACAGCTCACTGTGTGGCCCAACTCAGAGATGAATGGATAAGTCTGGAAACTAAAGATAATTCATCTTATCAGATGAAAACATAACATTATCACTTTTTTGTAAGACCATAGTAAATGGGACTTATTTTAATTAAGAAATGTTGCTTAATTAATTTGATTAATTATGGTGTTTCTATTCCAAGAAAAACTAAAAACCCTCTGAGTTTCTGTTAGGATGGAACGGAAAATATGGCGCTGTACCACGTGACGTCAGGAGTAGGCTACAGTACTTGGCAAAAACTGAAAGTGAGCGATTGTAATCTGAATAATGGCCTAAATAATATTTGTAAAGGCCAAAACATTTATTTCAGTTTTTAGAGGTAGACAAACGCTGGGCCAATTGTGCACAGCCCTATGGGACTCCCAATCACATTCGGACGTGATACATAATAATACTAATACTTTTTGTTGTATTATTTGTTTTGTCTTTTCTGGTGGATTCAACTGAAATTGCAGCCAATCACCGCTGCAATGAATGTAAAACAATTAAATAAGTACAACACATCCTGATTAATGTGGTTCAATTCTAAACAGAACAGATTTGAAGACTGAGATACAGTGGAAATACTTACTTATTTCCCACTATAATTTGCAAATAAATTCATAAAAAATCCTACAATGTGATTTTCTGCATTTTTTTAGTTGAAGTGTACCTATGATGAAAATTATAGGCCTCTCTCATCTTTTTAAGTGGGAGAACTTGCACAATTGGTGGCTGACTAAATACTTTCTTGCCCCACTGTATAAAGAGAGAACAGAAAAATAGCGAGGGTTTTAGGGAGGCAATTCATGGTATTTGGGGATCTTGAAAACAAACATACTGACTCATATAGCCTGCCATACACAGCAGACAAATAAGGCCTCCCCCTCTGATGGTGAAAATTCTCTCTCCCTTTGGTCTCTCTCTCTCTCCTCCCCATCAATCTCTCTTGTTAACCCTTACTTCCCTTGTTCCATCTTGCTCACCCGTCTGTCCCCTCTCCTCTCCTCATTCCATCCTTCCCGCTCCCCCTTGTCTCTGGTCCAGGAGTCTGTTTTCTGCTGAAATCCAATCCCATCTCCTTTTAAACCCACTGTTCCATTTCACTTCCCTTTTGTCATACTGCAGCACACACTCTCACCCCTCCTCCCATGTGCTCTCCACACACACACACTTCCCTCCCACTACACACAATCTTTCTTCCCCTATCGTCATCCATGAGAGCCTCTCCAGGGTCATTACTGAGCTGAAAGAGAGAGATACACACACACAAACGCCAGAAGAGCCTGAACTCCAAGCAATCACTATGGGGTTTAACTAACACTGACCCTCCAATCACACTGACAAATACCACTAGAATAGTATACTGGCCAGGTCAGTCTGATATCTCCTGATCCAGGGCCTGTCTTCACAACACATACAAATGCTCATACAACCACTCCTACAAATGCTCCTACAAACGCTCATCTGAAATATAGAGTAAACAATATAGAGTAACGTGATGTAAATAAAATGCAGGAATACATTGACAGACTGATGCTAAAGTGTCTGTGTGATGTGTGATGTGTTTTTGTGCCGGTGTGTGTGCCTTGGTGTGTTGAGGTAAGGGTGGGCAAGGCAGCAGGAAAAGCAGATTGAAGCTGGTTGGATAGGCCTCAGATCCCTCAGATAACTAGCAGGGCTGAATCCATTAGCCTGGTGTTACATCCATTAGACTAACGCACGTTAACATTACACAGGAGCAACAGAGGGAGATGGAGAGGTGGAAGGAGAGAGAAGAAACAGGGGATTATGCTGTTTACAGTATGCTGTATTGTTTGGATTCTAAGCCGACTGGTCAGATACAAAGTCTTCCCTTTCCTTTCCTGTCTGATCAGTTTTACTCAGATAACTGAGGAGGAGGACAAGAGGGAAGTTTTACTCAGATAACTGAGGAGGAGGACAAGAGGGAAGTTTTACTCAGATAACTGAGGAGGAGGACAAGAGGGAAGTTTTACTCAGATAACTGAGGAGGAGGACAAGAGGGAAGTTTTACTCAGATAACTGAGGAGGAGGACAAGACGGAGGGAAGAAAGAAGGCAGGCCTGTTCAGAGAGGAAAAACATATAATTCCTTCTCTTGCAAAGTAAGACCTTTAGGGAAAAAACTGAATCACAAGAGACATGTGAACAATAAGAACTATGATGCCATGACGACAGCTAAATACTGAGCTGAACTCTGACCCTGGCTACAGAAAGAACAGAGCCAGAGAGTACTTCCATGATTCGTCTCTGTGTGTGCGTGTGTGCGTGTGTGTGTGTGTGCATGCATGCATGCATATGTGTGTTTGTACCTGTGCTACATCCAACTCCAACTGCGAAAGAGGGCGAAAGAGAAAGGGTGGCAGAGAGAGAGAGAGAGAAAAGAATATGACATTTGCAACGTCTTTATTATTTTGGAACCTTTTTTTGAGACTTACCTCCCTCACTAGCTTTAAGCACCAGCTGTCAAAGCAGCTCACAGATCACTGCTCCTGTACATAGCTCATCTGTAAATAGCCCATCCAATCTACCTCATCCCCATACTATATTTATTTATTTGCATCCCAGGATCTCAACTTGCACATTCATCTTCTGCACATCCTACCATTCCAGTGTTTAATTGCTATATTGTAATTACTTTGCCACCATGGCCTATTTATTACCTTACCTCTCTTATCCTACCTCATTTGCACATGCTGTTCATAGATTTTTCTACTGAATAGTTGATTGTATGTTTGTTTATGCCATGTGTAACTCTGTGTTGTTGTATGTGTCGAACTGCTTTGCTTTATCTTGGCCAAGTTGCAAATGAGAACTTGTTCTCAACTAGCCTACCTGGTTAAATAAAGGTGAAAAAAATAAAAATAGAAGTGTAATCTTTACAGTTCATTTTTTATTGTTTATTTCACTTTTGTTTTATTATCTTTTTCACGTGCTTTGGCAATGTAAACATGTGTTTCCCATGCCAATAAGCCCTTCAATTGAAATTGATTTGAGAGAGCGGGGGGGTACATCATTATAAGCAATTTAAAGCTGAGCTGTGTATCACAGTTAACTCTAAACACAACCCTTTAAATGATATACAGCACGAAAGGGAGAGGAGGGATAGAAAAAGTAATGAAATGGTTGGAGGGATGTATGGAGGAAGGGAGGCCCTCTCTCCTGTTTAAGAAATGCGATTTTGTGTGTGCGGAATTATGTCATATGAGCCTGTGTCTGTGTGTGTGAATGTCTATGAATATGTGTGTGTGTGTGTTTGAGAGAGATCACTGTGAAAGCTGAATAGCCTTTCTCTCAGCTAACAGGTCTGAATGGAGTTTCCCACCTCCTCCCTGCAGCCTTAGCCTCCAGCACTCTCTGTGACAGCCCCCCTCGGTTTCTCTATCCCATGTTTTTGTCTGTCTCTGTCTCGTTCTTCCTCTCCATCCCTGGGTGTTTGCGGCATCATTGGGTTGTTGTAATGTACCTTGACATGGAGTTGAGCCTCTGCTATGGGATTATTCCATGAGATCAGACTGTCCATGGAACAGCCCATAGACCTGACACAGTGGACAATGTATTGATACACACTACGCACACAGGTCATATTCATGGAAACGACACACACACACACACACACACACACACACACACACACACACACACACACACACACACACACACACACACACACACACACACACACACACACACACACACACACACACACACACACACACACACACACACACACACACACTATCTCTCTCTCTGGGGTATAACCTGGCGGTCTCCTGTTACAGGACTATGAGGAAGGTACCGTGGTATATCCTGGTGGTCTCCTGTTACAGGACTATGAGGAAGGTATCAGGGTATAACCTGACGGTCTCCTGTTACAGGACTATGAGGAAGGTATCAGGGTATAACCTGACGGTCTCCTGTTACAGGACTATGAGGAAGGTATCAGGGTATATCCTGACGGTCTCCTGTTACAGGACTATGAGGAAGGTATCAGGGTATAACCTGACAGTCTCCTGTTACAGGACTATGAGGAAGGTATCAGGGTATAACCTGACGGTCTCCTGTTACAGGACTATGAGGAAGGTAGCAGGGTATAACCTGACGGTCTCCTGTTACAGGACCATGAGGAAGGTATCAGGGTATAACCTGACGGTCTCCTGTTACAGGACTATGAGGAAGGTAGCAGGGTATAACCTGACGGTCTCCTGTTATAGGACTATGAGGAAGGTATCAGGGTATATCCTGATAGTCTCCTGTCGCAGGGCGTTGAGGAAGGTATCAGGGTATAACCTGACGGTCTCCTGTTACAGGACTATGAGGAAGGTATCAGGGTATATCCTGATAGTCTCTTGTCGCAGGGCGTTGAGGAAGGTATCAGGGTATAACCTGACGGTCTCCTGTTACAGGACTATGAGGAAGGTATCAGGGTATAACCTGACGGTCTCCTGTTACAGGACTATGAGGAAGGTATCAGGGTATAACCTGACGGTCTCCTGTTACAGGACTATGAGGAAGGTATCAGGGTATATCCTGGTAGTCTCCTGTCGCAGGGCGTTGAGGAAGGTATCAGGGTATAACCTGACGGTCTCCTATTACAGGACTATGAGGAAGGTAGCAGGGTATAACCTGACGGTCTCCTGTTATAGGACTATGAGGAAGGTATCAGGGTATATCCTGATAGTCTCCTGTCCCAGGGCGTTGAGGAAGGTATCAGGGTATAACCTGACGGTCTCCTGTTACAGGACTATGAGGAAGGTACCGTGGTATATCCTGGTGGTCTCCTGTTACAGGACTATGAGGAAGGTATCAGGGTATATCCTGATGGTCTCCTGTTACAGGACTATGAGGAAGGTATCAGGGTATAACCTGACGGTCTCCTGTTACAGGACTATGAGGAAGGTATCAGGGTATAACCTGACGGTCTCCTGTTACAGGACTATGAAGGTATCAGGTTATATCCTGACGGTCTCCTGTTACAGGACTATGAGGAAGGTATCAGGGTATAACCTGACAGTCTCCTGTTACAGGACTATGAGGAAGGTATCAGGGTATAACCTGACGGTCTCCTGTTACAGGACTATGAGGAAGGTAGCAGGGTATAACCTGACGGTCTCCTGTTACAGGACCATGAGGAAGGTATCAGGGTATAACCTGACGGTCTCCTGTTACAGGACTATGAGGAAGGTAGCAGGGTATAACCTGACGGTCTCCTGTTATAGGACTATGAGGAAGGTATCAGGGTATATCCTGATAGTCTCCTGTCGCAGGGCGTTGAGGAAGGTATCAGGGTATAACCTGACGGTCTCCTGTTACAGGACTATGAGGAAGGTATCAGGGTATATCCTGATAGTCTCTTGTCGCAGGGCGTTGAGGAAGGTATCAGGGTATAACCTGACGGTCTCCTGTTACAGGACTATGAGGAAGGTATCAGGGTATAACCTGACGGTCTCCTGTTACAGGACTATGAGGAAGGTATCAGGGTATAACCTGACGGTCTCCTGTTACAGGACTATGAGGAAGGTATCAGGGTATAACCTGACGGTCTCCTGTTACAGGACTATGAGGAAGGTACCGTGGTATATCCTGGTGGTCTCCTGTTACAGGACTATGAGGAAGGTATCAGGGTATAACCTGACGGTCTCCTGTTACAGGACTATGAGGAAGGTATCAGGGTATAACCTGACGGTCTCCTGTTACAGGACTATGAGGAAGGTATCAGGGTATATCCTGACGGTCTCCTGTTACAGGACTATGAGGAAGGTATCAGGGTATAACCTGACAGTCTCCTGTTACAGGACTATGAGGAAGGTATCAGGGTATAACCTGACGGTCTCCTGTTACAGGACTATGAGGAAGGTAGCAGGGTATAACCTGACGGTCTCCTGTTACAGGACCATGAGGAAGGTATCAGGGTATAACCTGACGGTCTCCTGTTACAGGACTATGAGGAAGGTATCAGGGTATAACCTGACGGTCTCCTGTTACAGGACTATGAGGAAGGTATCAGGGTATATCCTGATAGTCTCTTGTCGCAGGGCGTTGAGGAAGGTATCAGGGTATAACCTGACGGTCTCCTGTTACAGGACTATGAGGAAGGTATCAGGGTATAACCTGACGGTCTCCTGTTACAGGACTATGAGGAAGGTATCAGGGTATAACCTGACGGTCTCCTGTTACAGGACTATGAGGAAGGTATCAGGGTATATCCTGGTAGTCTCCTGTCGCAGGGCGTTGAGGAAGGTATCAGGGTATAACCTGACGGTCTCCTATTACAGGACTATGAGGAAGGTAGCAGGGTATAACCTGACGGTCTCCTGTTATAGGACTATGAGGAAGGTATCAGGGTATATCCTGATAGTCTCCTGTCCCAGGGCGTTGAGGAAGGTATCAGGGTATAACCTGACGGTCTCCTGTTACAGGACTATGAGGAAGGTACCGTGGTATATCCTGGTGGTCTCCTGTTACAGGACTATGAGGAAGGTATCAGGGTATATCCTGATGGTCTCCTGTTACAGGACTATGAGGAAGGTATCAGGGTATAACCTGACGGTCTCCTGTTACAGGACTATGAGGAAGGTATCAGGGTATAACCTGACGGTCTCCTGTTACAGGACTATGAGGAAGGTATCAGGGTATATCTGACGGTCTCCTGTTACAGGACTATGAGGAAGGTATCAGGGTATAACCTGACAGTCTCCTGTTACAGGACTATGAGGAAGGTATCAGGGTATAACCTGACGGTCTCCTGTTACAGGACTATGAGGAAGGTAGCAGGGTATAACCTGACGGTCTCCTGTTACAGGACCATGAGGAAGGTATCAGGGTATAACCTGACGGTCTCCTGTTACAGGACTATGAGGAAGGTAGCAGGGTATAACCTGACGGTCTCCTGTTATAGGACTATGAGGAAGGTATCAGGGTATATCCTGATAGTCTCCTGTCGCAGGGCGTTGAGGAAGGTATCAGGGTATAACCTGACGGTCTCCTGTTACAGGACTATGAGGAAGGTATCAGGGTATATCCTGATAGTCTCTTGTCGCAGGGCGTTGAGGAAGGTATCAGGGTATAACCTGACGGTCTCCTGTTACAGGACTATGAGGAAGGTATCAGGGTATAACCTGACGGTCTCCTGTTACAGGACTATGAGGAAGGTATCAGGGTATAACCTGACGGTCTCCTGTTACAGGACTATGAGGAAGGTATCAGGGTATAACCTGACGGTCTCCTGTTACAGGACTATGAGGAAGGTACCGTGGTATATCCTGGTGGTCTCCTGTTACAGGACTATGAGGAAGGTATCAGGGTATAACCTGACGGTCTCCTGTTACAGGACTATGAGGAAGGTATCAGGGTATAACCTGACGGTCTCCTGTTACAGGACTATGAGGAAGGTATCAGGGTATATCCTGACGGTCTCCTGTTACAGGACTATGAGGAAGGTATCAGGGTATAACCTGACAGTCTCCTGTTACAGGACTATGAGGAAGGTATCAGGGTATAACCTGACGGTCTCCTGTTACAGGACTATGAGGAAGGTAGCAGGGTATAACCTGACGGTCTCCTGTTACAGGACCATGAGGAAGGTATCAGGGTATAACCTGACGGTCTCCTGTTACAGGACTATGAGGAAGGTATCAGGGTATAACCTGACGGTCTCCTGTTACAGGACTATGAGGAAGGTATCAGGGTATATCCTGATAGTCTCTTGTCGCAGGGCGTTGAGGAAGGTATCAGGGTATAACCTGACGGTCTCCTGTTACAGGACTATGAGGAAGGTATCAGGGTATAACCTGACGGTCTCCTGTTACAGGACTATGAGGAAGGTATCAGGGTATAACCTGACGGTCTCCTGTTACAGGACTATGAGGAAGGTATCAGGGTATATCCTGGTAGTCTCCTGTCGCAGGGCGTTGAGGAAGGTATCAGGGTATAACCTGACGGTCTCCTATTACAGGACTATGAGGAAGGTAGCAGGGTATAACCTGACGGTCTCCTGTTATAGGACTATGAGGAAGGTATCAGGGTATATCCTGATAGTCTCCTGTCCCAGGGCGTTGAGGAAGGTATCAGGGTATAACCTGACGGTCTCCTGTTACAGGACTATGAGGAAGGTACCGTGGTATATCCTGGTGGTCTCCTGTTACAGGACTATGAGGAAGGTATCAGGGTATATCCTGATGGTCTCCTGTTACAGGACTATGAGGAAGGTATCAGGGTATAACCTGACGGTCTCCTGTTACAGGACTATGAGGAAGGTATCAGGGTATAACCTGACGGTCTCCTGTTACAGGACTATGAGGAAGGTATCAGGGTATATCCTGACGGTCTCCTGTTACAGGACTATGAGGAAGGTATCAGGGTATAACCTGACAGTCTCCTGTTACAGGACTATGAGGAAGGTATCAGGGTATAACCTGACGGTCTCCTGTTACAGGACTATGAGGAAGGTAGCAGGGTATAACCTGACGGTCTCCTGTTACAGGACCATGAGGAAGGTATCAGGGTATAACCTGACGGTCTCCTGTTACAGGACTATGAGGAAGGTAGCAGGGTATAACCTGACGGTCTCCTGTTATAGGACTATGAGGAAGGTATCAGGGTATATCCTGATAGTCTCCTGTCGCAGGGCGTTGAGGAAGGTATCAGGGTATAACCTGACGGTCTCCTGTTACAGGACTATGAGGAAGGTATCAGGGTATATCCTGATAGTCTCTTGTCGCAGGGCGTTGAGGAAGGTATCAGGGTATAACCTGACGGTCTCCTGTTACAGGACTATGAGGAAGGTATCAGGGTATAACCTGACGGTCTCCTGTTACAGGACTATGAGGAAGGTATCAGGGTATAACCTGACGGTCTCCTGTTACAGGACTATGAGGAAGGTATCAGGGTATAACCTGACGGTCTCCTGTTACAGGACTATGAGGAAGGTATCAGGGTATATCCTGACGGTCTCCTGTTACAGGACTATGAGGAAGGTATCAGGGTATAACCTGACAGTCTCCTGTTACAGGACTATGAGGAAGGTATCAGGGTATAACCTGACGGTCTCCTGTTACAGGACTATGAGGAAGGTAGCAGGGTATAACCTGACGGTCTCCTGTTACAGGACCATGAGGAAGGTATCAGGGTATAACCTGACGGTCTCCTGTTACAGGACTATGAGGAAGGTAGCAGGGTATAACCTGACGGTCTCCTGTTATAGGACTATGAGGAAGGTATCAGGGTATATCCTGATAGTCTCCTGTCGCAGGGCGTTGAGGAAGGTATCAGGGTAT
>NW_027039505.1:40000-45000 GCF_034236695.1 Oncorhynchus nerka
GTCGTCACCAAGAGCACATCTACACTGAAGTAGTCCTCTGCAGACCAGATATGAAAACATGGCATTATCGTCTTTGTATGGTAGAGCACCACGAGAAGATTAGTAGTGAGAAAACATGACATTATCATCTTTGTATGGCAGAACACCACAAGAAGATTAGTAGTGAGAAAACATGATTCTATTTTGTTACCTTAATCAACTTTAGACAGGAAAGCAGCTTCCTCATAAATGACAAAAAAATAACTGTATTTGAGGTCAGTTGAAAAACATGCTGACAGACTATAAGCAGAATGAGCTACGATCTGATTTAATCTCTATAATAAATTGATTTGTTTTAAGCTCATGGTCTATCTCAATTGGCTGACAAATAGATTTGGGCAAGCTTCCACTGAAGACAAACTCACCAGTTACACAAACACACACACACAGAGAACCACAGAAACACAAGCATAAGACACACACATGTCGTCTCTTTGTCATCATTAAAGGTGAAGACTGTTATTTTATCAAATCGTTTCTCTATAATTAATATTACGTGATTAAACAATTATGTCAATTTAATTCATCAGATTGCAAAGTTATAATTGTCCGAATATCTTCCGATATTTTAATATCTGATCAATTAGTCTTCTATTAATGAATTATTCTGTACCTTACGTCAGTCTCATTCCAAACGTCGTAAGTTGTTAGTTATCTGCACGAACCCAGCCTAAACCATGAATCATCCATACACCAATTGGCTTAAATAATTCATTCATTAACCAACTAAATAATCACAGAAATGCATAACAGTAGATATTGGTTACTAACAATGATAGGGAAGATTCCCTAGTGGGCTAAACCGATACGAGGGCTTGGCGGACAAAGGGAAGTGGGTGTGGGACTGAGAAAGGCAGGAAAGACAAATAGGATCACTACACAGCGGATCAATATATTCACTGAAATGCAAATCCTTTGCACATGAACAATCACTCATTTGGGAACAAATGCAATCAATATATACTGCTCAAAAAAGGGAACACTTAAACAACACAATGTAACTCCAAGTCAATCACTCTTCTGTGATATCAAACTGTCCACTTAGGAAGCAACACTGATTTCACATGCTGTTGTGCAAATGGAATAGACAACAAGTGGAAATTATTATTTGAATGCTGGCGGTGCTTCACTCTAGTGGTAGCAGGAGACACCTGAAACCCCACCTCTTTAAGGAATACCTAGGATAGGATAAAGTAATCCTTCTCACCCCCCCCCCCCCCTTAAAAGATTTAGATGCACTATTGTAAAGTGGCTGTTCCACTGGATGTCATAAGGTGAACGCACCAATTTGTAAGTCGCTCTGGATAAGAGTGTCTGCTAAATGACTTAAATGTAATGTAAATGTAAATGAGACGGAGTCTACAACCCACACAAGTGGCTCAAGTAGTGCAGCTCATCCAGGATGGCTACATCAATGCGAGCTGTGGCAAGAAGGTTTGCTGTGTCTGTCAGCGTAGTGTCCAGAGCATGGAGGCGCTACCAGGAGACAGGCCAGTACATCAGAGACGTGGAGGAGGCCGTAGGAGGGCAACAACCCAGCAGCAGGACCTCTACCTCCGCATGTGTGCAAGGAGGAGCAGGAGGAGCACTGCCAGAGCCCTGCAAAATGACCTCCAGCAGGCCACAAATGTGCATGTGTCTGCTCAAACGGTCAGAAACAGACTCCATGAGGGTGGTATGAGGGCCCGACGTCCACAGGTGGGGGTTGTGCTTACAGCCCAACACCGTGCAGGACATTTGGCATTTGCCAGAGAACACCAAGATTGGCAAATTCGCCACTGGCGCCCTGTGCTCTTCACAGATGACAGCAGGTTCATACTGAGCACATGTGACAGTCTGGAGATGCCGTGGAGAACGTTCTGCTGCCTGCAACATCCTCCAGCATGACCGGTTTGGCGGTGGGTCAGTCATGGTGTGGGGTGGCATTTCTTTGGGGGGGCCATGTGCTCGCCAGAGGTGGCCTGACTGCCATTAGGTACCGAGATGAGATCCTCAGACCCCTTGTGAGACCATATGCTGGGGTGGTTGGCCCTGGGTTCCTCCTAATGCAAGACAATGCTAGACCTCATGTGGCTGGAGTGTGTCAGCAGTTCCTGCAAGAGGAAGGCATTGATGCTATGGCCTGGCCCGCCCGTTCCCCAGACCTGAATCCAATTGAGCACATCTGGGACATCATGTCTCTCTCCATCCACCAACTCCACATTGCACCACAGACTGTCCAGGAGTTGGCGGATGCTTTAGTCCAGGTCTGGGAGGAGATCCTTCAGGAGACCATCCGCCACCTCATCGGGAGCATGCCCAGGCGTTGTAGGGAGGTCATAGAGGCACGTGGAGGCCACACACACTACTGAGCCTCATTTTGACTTTTGTTCAGGACATTACATCAAAGTTGGATCAGCCTGTAGTGTGACTCCAAATCCAGACCTCCATGGGTTGATACATTTGATTTCCAATGATAATTTGTGTGTGATTTTGTTGTCAGCACATTCAACTATGTAAAGAAAAAAGTATTTAATAAGAATATTTCATTCATCCAGATATAGGATGTGTTATTTTAGTGTTCCCTTTTTTGACAAGTGTATTTACGCACCAATGTTGTTGTGATCTTCTCCGTTGGAATCGTCAGTCCGTCTGCCGGAGAGTCTGTTCATCAGAGAGTGGTTGTAGGTCTATTGGCTGCTTCTGATAGTGTCTGTTAGTATGGATACATCAGGGGTCCATTGTTCTTAGAATAGATGTTTCGGCGGTTGTCAGTATTCTCATCCCAGGTTTACAGAATTTCTAGCTGCAGACTAGTAATTAGTATATTAAAATTTGCTCTTATTCTGTAGGGATCGATAGTCTCAGAATTGAACGATTTCCAGACACATTTCCAGCCAATGCTCCACGTGGTGTGGTTTTCTAGTCTTGGTACTGAAACCTCTGCCACCTCAGCTTACACCGAGGTATGCGTGGTCTTAACTTTTGCAATCACAGCTCATGCTGTGGGTTTGCTTAGTCTGAAGAGGATTCTTTTAGGAGGGGCTTTTTTTCGTCACAGTAGAAGAGGGTGTTCCATGACCCCAGAGCATGTCTATGCTCAAGGTGGTGTGGCCGCTGACTAGTTAAACTTTAAAGGGAATACAGTCCTCTCAAAATTGAAGGTTAACATCACATTACATCATTTCACAAATAGTTTAATCTTTACTCATTGATTTTATAGAATAATTAGATGCAAACACCATAATTGAGAAATGTACACATTCGGAGATATATTTGTGTGTGTTTCCTGTCCTTCATGAGGTCACCAAATGAAACACACTCAACATAACTGTCCCTTAAGTGTCCATGGACTCTTCCCACATTCTCACAAGTGGACATATATAGTGGACATTCATTTTCCCATTTTGGGGATTTAGGAGTTCGGCCACGTGAAATCCTTTATTCACTCTGTGGTCTCTCTCTCTGCATGGAGAGGGGGAGAGAGTCTCCGCCAGGAATTTACGACCTGAGATAACAGAACCTGGGTGAGTGAGAGAGGGGGAAGCCACGTCATGACACACACACACACACACACACACACACACACACACACACACACACACACACACACACACACACACACACACACACACACACACACACACACACACACACACACACACACACACAAACTGTGAGACTGTCCAGGGTATGAATAATGCAGTCGTAGTGCTGCGTGGTGGTTAGTATTTTGTGTGTGCGCACATGTGTGTCAAGGTCAGACTGTCTCTCTCCTCTTATCCCTTTAATTCAGCTAATTCACCACATCTTCCCCGTTGAAATCAGCTGCTTGTGGAGGACAGTAGAGATACTTCATGGATTGAACACATTACTGAGGGTACGGGGTGACAGGCTGGGCCAGTTTGGCACAACACACATGAATGCAGAGGCACACTGGACTGACACACGCACACACACACACATTTGGATGTGTGTTTGGCAGCGGGTCAGTGGAAAAGCGTTCTGGCAATAAATGGAGGACGCAGTTCCACTCCTCCCTCTCTTCAATCTTACTGTCCGCCTGCCTCCGTATGCTCACACATACAGACGCACATGCACACACGTACATATGCACGCGCACACGCACGCACATGCACACCACACGCACACCACACCACACAGAGACTGGTGGTGGTAGTAATGACACATGAGAAAATGTGGAGATAAAAGTCTAGTCTTACGTTTCCTCCTCTTTCTGTTTGGTCAGAGAAGAGAGGAGGGTGTGGACCAGTGAATCTGGCCTGCCATGACAACATATGTTGTCCCTCACATGAACACATTTTACAAACAACTGTGTGTGTGTGTGTGTCTGTGTGTGTGTACACCAGTATAATGAGAGCAGGTACCACCACAGCCCTCGGGAACTGCATGGGGTCCTCTGGCCCATCCCACTCACTCTGCCAGCTCAGTGAGAGGAAAAGATGCAGTGAGTGATGGACTGACAGAGGAGAGAGATTAATTTCTTCCTCTGCTGCTGCTCCTGGTGTGTGTGTGTGTGTGTGTGTGTGTGTGTGTGTGTGTGTGTGTGTGTGTGTGTGTGTGTGTGTGTGTGTGTGTGTGTGTGTGTGTGTGTGTGTGTGTGTGTATGTGTGAGTGTGCGTGCGTGCGTGCGTGCGTGCGTGTGTCTGTGTGGGTGTTCTCAAATAGAGGGATCACTTTCCAGAGCTTTAACTCCCAGAGCAGGTTAGGAGTAGCAGCTCCTCTTCCGATGCTATTAGGAAGAGATCAAAGCTGTGCCCCTAGAGACCACAGACGCGCACACGCACACACACACACACACACACACACACACACACACACACACACACACACACACACACACACACACACACACACACACACACACACACACACACACACACACACACACTCACACACACTCTTACTCTGGTGTTTCTCGGCCTTGGCAGAGCTAAATGGCTACCTGTCAGTCTCTGCTC
>NW_027039505.1:50000-70401 GCF_034236695.1 Oncorhynchus nerka
CACAGATAACCACTGTTAGTATGGACTCATGTGACAAACACTTCAATATCCACAGATAACCACTGTTAGTATGGACCCACACACACACACACACACACACACACACACACACACACACACACACACACACACACACACACACACACACGGAGAATACAATACACAAGCCCAAAATGAAGATGTGACATGTGACAAACACTTCAATATCCACAGATAACCACTGTTAGTATGGACCCATGTGACAAACACTTCAATATCCACAGATAACCACTGTTAGTATGGACTCATGTGACAAACACTTCAATATCCACAGATAACCACTGTTAGTATGGACCCATGTGACAAACACTTCCATATTTTGCACCTCAATGCTCTGGTGAATCGACACCCAGTTAAGTATAACGCATTGATTTAAAGAAAGACACACTGGGCAGAGGGGACACGGATAACCTCATTAATGGCATTAACATGAAATAAGCTTGTTTACAAAGAAAAAACTAAGTCCAGTCTCCTCTTCTCCTCTGTCTGCTAAACACAAACCTCATTATAGCCAATCAGAATACACTTCACTCACCTCAAAGACCAATCAACAGACAACAACAGAAGCTGTGAGGTCATTAACATATATCCCCAATCATACCCCTATTACTGGGGCTAGGAGGACACAGGTACATCAACAGTACACACACACACATGAGGAGGAGGGAGAGAGAGAGAAGTGAATGAGGAGGGAAGGAGACAGAGAGGGGAATGAGGAGTGAGAGAGAGAGAAAGGGGTATGAGGAGGGAGGGAGGGAGAGAGAGTAGAATGAGGAGAGAGAGAGAGAGTAGAATGAGGAGAGAGAGAGAGAGAGAGAGCGAGACAGAGAGAGGGGTATGAGGAGGGAGGGAGAGAGTAGAATGAGGGGAGTGAGGAGCGAGGGAGAGAGAGAGGAGAATGAGGAGGGAGGGAGAGGGGAATGAGGAGGAAGGGAGAGAGAGAGGAGAATGAGGAGGAGGGAGAGAGGAGAATGAGGAGGGAGGGAGAGGAGAATGAGGGGAGAGAGAGAGAGAGAGAGAGAGAGAGCGAGACAGAGAGAGGGGTATGAGGAGGGAGGGAGAGAGTAGAATGAGGGGAGTGAGGAGCGAGGGAGAGAGAGAGGAGAATGAAGAGGAAGGAGAGAGGGAGGCTAAATGATTTAACACACAAGGACGTTCCACAGATTTGAAAGGTGGTGGTTTCTAAGCAACTGCACACACTAGCAAAACCGAGGAGTGAGCAACCATCAGTTAACCCACACACACACACACACACACACACACACACACACACACACACACACACACACACACACACACACACACACACAGGGCAGCTGTTCAGGTAGATAGAGGAGAGAGAAAGAGGATGAGAGAGAGAGCAGAGAGGGAGAGAGAAAGAGTGAGAGAGAGTTACCTGTTTGAGTTAATTCCATAGGTTAAGGTCAGGAGCGAGGCCGTTGGACCAGATATTTCTGTCGAACTTTGACCCTGCTGCTAGAGAGAGACAGACAGACAGACAGATAGACAAAGGGAGGAGGAGTTAATGTTTGTGGACATTGACTTTGACAGTGTCATAACGTGGCACTCTTTGGGTATAGCGAGTGCCTTCCCCCTCTCTCTCTTACACCCAGGTTCTGTTATCTCAGGTCGTAAATTCCTGGAGGAGACTCTCTTACCCCCTCAGGGTCATGCTGTATAGAGAGAGGGTTCACAGTAGAACAAAGGAACTTATTCTACCTCACAGAACTTGAGAACTGAACAATAACCATGTTTTGGAGAATGTGTAAATGGTCAGTGGAGAATCCAGCAATGACTGGTCCATTTTGTTTAATGTTTGTGACCTCATGAGAGACAATACAGCCACATTACCATAACTCTGTTTATACAAGAGTCTCCGTTATGAGATTTGCATCTAATTATTGTATAAAATGAGTGAGTAAAGATGAAACTATTTGTGAAATTATGTAATGTGATTTGAAACTGTTTAATGAACGATAATCCAATTCCCTTTAAAGTTAACTAAGTCATTGATCTGGCCTCTTGGGACAGGCCCTTTCTACTGTTACAAATATAACCCCCACCTGGAGAAGCCCACTTCAGACCATGCGTACTTCGATTTCCGAGGGGGCTAAGGTTTGAGTAGAGCCCAAGCGTACCTCGATTTCCGAGAGGGCTAAGGTTTGAGTAGAGACCAAGCGTACCTCGATTTCCTAGGGGGCTAAGGTTTGAGTAGAGCCCAAGCGTACCTCGATTTCCGAGGGGGCTAAGGTTTGAGTAGAGCCCAAGCGTACCTCGATTTCCGAGAGGGCTAAGGTTTGAGTAGAGACCAAGCGTACCTCGATTACCAAGGGGACTAAGGTTTGAGTAGAGACCAAGCATACCTTGATTACCAAGAGGGCTAAGGTTTGAGTAGAGACCATGCATTCCTTGGTTGTTGAATTCCTAACCAAACCACATGGAGCATTAGCTACACTGGTGGAAATGGTTCAACTCTGAGACTAAGAGCAAATCTTCGATACTAATTATTAGTCTGCAGCTTATGTTGACTGAATGCGAAGACCGACAACCGCTGAAACATCTACTCTATAAGAACATTTCTGAATAGGACTCTGAAGTATCCATTCTAACAACGAAAGACTTCATGGGAGAGAGAGAGACTTTGAACAGAAAGATAGACAATTCCAATAGAGATCCCGGTGACACACTGAGCGTAAATATATATTGATTGCAATGATTCCAGAATGTGTGAGCGTTCATGTGCAAAGGATTATAATTTTTATCAATATAATTATCAACTGTGTACTCTGTCCTTTGTCTTTCGCACCCTTCTCAGTCCTTTTGTCCACCAAGCCGACATATCGGATGAGCCCACTATCGGATGAGCCCACTATCGGATGAGCCCACTGTCGGATGAGCCCACTAAGGCACATCCCCTATCATTTCCTTATAACCATATCTGCTGTTCGTTTGTTATGCATTTCTGTGTTTATTTACTTAGTTAGTAAATAAATGATTAAGCCAATTGATGTATGGATGATTCATAGTGAAGGCTAGGTTCGTGCAGATAACCAACACCTTACAGCGTTTGGAATGAGACTAACGCGAGGTTAAGAATAATTCATTAATTAGAAGACTAATTGATCACATATTAAAATATCTGAAAAGTTATATTAAGAAAATAACAAATTTGTAATCTGAAGATTTTCCTTGGTGCCCCGACATCCTAGTTAATTAAATTTACATGATTAGTTTAATTAATCACGTAATAATAATTACAGAGAATTGATTTGATAAAATAACAGTCTTCAATTTAATGATGCCAAAGACACGACAATACTATAGCATAGTATATCAATCAGTCCATCCATTAAAAAACAGACCAGCAGAAATGTTTGATAGTAGGAATAGTAGGGATAGTAGGGATAGTAGGGACAGTAGGGATAGTAGGGATAGTTGGGATAGTAGGATAGGTGGATAGTGAGGAATAGTAGGATAGTAGGATAGTAGGGATAGTAGGGATAGTTGGGATAGTAGGGATAGTAGGGATAGTTGGGATAGTAGGAATAGTAGGGATAGTAGGATAGTAGGGATAGTTGGGATAGCAGGGATAGTAGGGATAGTAGGGATAGTTGGGATAGTAGGGATAGTAGGGATAGCAGGGATAGTAGGGATAGTAGGAATAGTAGGGATAGTAGGGATAGTTGGGATAGTAGGAATAGTAGGGATAGTAGGGATAGTTGGGATAGTAGGGATAGGTGTGTGTGTTTTGTGCTCTGTGGAGGTGAGAGGAAGGGTCTGTCTGATAAATGGGTTTCGTTTGTTCGGGGTGAACCTTCCACCCACACCTGCTTTATCAGCCTCGCCCAGGAGAGAGAGCGGCAGAGGATAGAGAGAGGGGAGCGGGGGGGGGGGGCTGAGAAGAAGAAATCCTGCCGTAATCTATAACCTGCTCTGCCACATACACACACGGGTTCACACACGCACACGCACACACGCACGCACACACACACACACACGTTCACACATGCAAGAAAGCACATACACACACACGCACACCAGGGTTTCTGTTTGCCAATACCAGCCGGGAAAATAAGAAAACATCCCATTGTGAAATAATGTTTATTATCCTCTTCATTGATGGAAGTACCAGTCCATGGAAATACATTTGACTGGTCCTGCTTATCGGTCTATAGGTTCATTTGCATAATTTAGTGCAATTAAAATGTCTATAGGTTCATTTGCATAATATATTGGAATTAAATTAGTACTTGTGTACAATACATTTGTTATGTATCTTATTTAGGTAAACATCATACAGATACAGAGTTTGAGTGGAAAATCTGTCAGACAGCGTGAGAGCTGCTGCTACAGCATCTCAAAGAACACATGCATAGGCAACAGAAGGCAAGCTTCATCAGCGTCTCACACAGCATAGGCAACAGAAGGCAGGCTTCATCAGCACCTCACACAGCATAGGCAACAGAAGGCAGGCTTCATCAGCACCTCACACAGCATAGGCAACAGAAGGCAGGCTTCATCAGCACCTCACACAGCATAGGCAACAGAAGGCAGGCTTCATCAGCACCTCACACAGCATAGGCAACAGGAGGCAGGCTTCATCAGCACCTCACACAGCATAGGCAACAGAAGGCAAGCTTCATCAGCACCTCACACAGCATAGGCAACAGAAGGCAGGCTTCATCAGCACCTCACACAGCATAGGCAACAGAAGGCAAGCTTCATCAGCACCTCACACAGCATAGGCAACAGAAGGCAAGCTTCATCAGCACCTCACACAGCATAGGCAACAGAAGGCAGGCTTCATCAGCACCTCACACACCTCTTTGCAATGAGCTGGAGGCAGTATGCATTTTAAAAACACGTACTTAATTGTTTGAAACCTGAATGTTTTACCACATATTATGAGGAATGTTTTACCTTGCTTTAAAGTAGCCTAGCCAAAATCAGACCATATCTGTGGAGGCAAATGTTTAATGTCAACTTTCTTTCATTGTCCAGTAGCTAAAAGGCACATCCTAGTCATATTAGCAACCCATGCTAGTTGCATATTAGACTCCCTCTTTCTAAATGTCTAACAAATGTTTGAATATTTCCGCTCGCCTGTGTGGTGAGCTATGACATTGTTTTCCCACCACTTGCATTATGGAATGAACATTCGCGTGTAGCCTGCTGCCTTGTGCATATTGCTATGCCTTTAGGGGCAGTTTCACGGTCAGAGATTCATTTAAATCAGTACTAATTCTACTTAATCCAGATTTTCAAAATGGCTTTCTGAGATGTTGCTTAACTTCAGATTGATCAGTTTAAAACTAGGAGTTCCAGCCTTAAGGTAAATAAAGACTAACCAGTTGATATTTTTGAGCCAGATTATATTAAGGATGTGCACTTGGTGCTGACCAGAGAATGCTTCAAAACCAGGGATGGGGCACTAATACGAACATAAGCATTGTGTGGAATTGGAGCAAGTCACCTAAACCAAACAATGGAGGTAAAAAGAAAACATTTCAAAGAACAAAATAACCTTCTTGAAGCTAATTTTGTCAAACCACCCAATTATGGAGGATAAAAAGCATTATTCATCAACATAAAAGAAGAAAAATAATGCCTGGACCACCATCTGTAATTAATTCAACTAAAATGAAAAGTAAACAAAAGCTACAACAACTTCAGGTAAGATCATGTTTTTAGCGTTGGTCCATTTTTACAAATCAGAGTCACTTTGAAATGTTAGTTTTCTTGTGTAACACAATACAGTGGGGCCTAATGTATTTGTGTGACAGACATGTCACACGAACAGTATGATACAGAATTACGAATGTCATTTCTATATGGTCTTGTCTTTCTAAGGTCCTTTGGAAAATACTAATCTAGGTAAAGAAGACAAATGCTGTGGAATTTCATGAGCGCAAAACTAATGTATTTAAAAGAAAAGCATGATAGGAAGATGTGAATACTTCATGTTGAGTCTAGAAGGAGGAGGAGAGAAACATGAAGCCGCATATTTCCATTTGTCAATTATAAACCTTTTTGTTACAAATCCATGGATATTATTTGCTTCATTCCCTTGAGCTATCTTTGTTGTGAGAAGTGCTGCATAGCTAAAGCATCTCTGCAGGCTTGTCCATTTCTGTCACCGTCTGCCTCAACCATGGGAATATCTGTGTAGCCGTTTGAGGTCATTGTGAAGTACTGCTGTTGCAATTATGACAATGCAGCATCTTCTTGGTTGAAAGCACAATGTGTTTTTGAGACACTAGTAACTACTCTTCCATACACCAAACATGCGCTCCACTACACCTCTGGTGCGGATGTTCGCTTGGCTGTACTGTTGCTCAGATCCTACTGCATGAAGATAGAGGATGAACAAGAAGTTGGTCTATGCATACTCACTGTCACCAAGTATGATTCCACTATGTTGTCCTCCTTCCAACTGAGCATACAAAGAAAATCATTGAGTCATGAATTCCAACGTGCAACAATTTGGGAGAACTGCAAATTGGAAGTGCACACACTTTATAAATGTATTGACAACCAGTTCTGAAGAATCCTAAACTCTTCAGCATCTTCTGATCTAGATTAGCTCTAATCGTCCTTCTGGAAAACACTTTTTTAAATTCTAGACTAACGTGCAAGTCTGAGACTATTTTGAACCATGTCTGAGAAATAACATTTTAGTTAGCCCAGTTTAAAAGTACAATTTAGCCTAGGATTAGGCTTAATCTGTGTCCTATCAACATTGTAAGTTAAAGTAGTGATCTGTTGCATTTTTTGGGGTGTAGACTAGGCCTACTGGGTGTATGATTTTGGGATCTTTGTCCCACAACTGTCCCAGAGTCTGTTTGGAATAGGCCTTCCTTCTCGAGAAGCTGACAAATAAAACAGGTCAACCTTTCTACTATGGGGGATAGAGTTTTAATAGCTGTTGAAGTCCATTCACCCAGACTAGTTCTAGTCATATATAGACTTGACTAGTTCTAAACATATATAGAGTTGACTAGTTCTAAACATATATAGAGTTGACTAGTTCTAAACATATATAGAGTTGACTAGTTCTAAACATATATAGAGTTGACTAGTTCTAAACATATATAGACTTGACTAGTTCTAGTCATATATAGAGAGGACTAGTTCTAGTCAAATACAGAGCAGACTAGTTCTAATCATATATAGAGAGGACTAGTTCTAAACATATATAGAGTTGACTAGTTCTAGTCATATATAGAGTTGACTAGTTCTAGTCATATATAGAGTTGACTAGTTCTAATCATCTAAATAGTTTTAATAGCTGTTAAAGTTCATTCACCCAGACTAGTTCTAGTCAAATACAGAGCAGACTAGTTCTAATCATATATAGAGAGGACTAGTTCTAATCATATAGATAGCAGACTAGTTCTAATCATATAGATAGCAGACTAGTTCTAATCATATATAGAGAGGACTAGTTCTAATCATATAGATAGCAGACTAGTTCTAATCATATATAGAGCAGACTAGTTCTAATCATATATAGAGTTTACTAGATCTAATCATATATAGAGCAGACATTTCTAATCATATATAGAGCAGACTAGTTCTAATCATATGTAGAGCAGAATAGTTCTAATCATGTACAGAGCAGACTAATTCTAATCATATATAGAGCAGACTAGTTCTAATCATATGTAGAGCAGATATTTCTAATCATATATAGAGCAGACTATTTCTAATCATATACAGAGCAGACTAGTTCTAATCATATGTAGAGCAGACTAGTTCTAATCATATACAGAGCAGACTAGTTCTAATCATATGTAGAGCAGAATAGTTCTAATCATATATAGAGAGGACTGTCAGGACCCGGTTACGAACCCGGGTCTCCGGAGTGAGAAACAGTCACTTAACCAACTGAGCCACGAATAGTCGGCAGAACCCAGAAGATGAGGCAGACACAGCAGTACTTGAGACGGTGTATTTAATGTAGTAAAAAGTGAAGTCCTTCAGGAACACATGTAACTCCACAACCTCAAAAGGAATTCCACAAGAACAAAGGTAATCCTCCAAGACAAAAAAGGTAAATCCACAAGGTGGTAGGTATAGCACAAAAGCCTCAAAAGATACTCAAAAATAAATAAACAAGAACAAAAAACAGAATTCCACAAGAGCGTCCACCGGGATCAACAAGAGTTAACAGAATACTAGGGCTGGGTGCTAACATACAAACACAGAGCAAAGGACTGAGGAAAACAAAGGGTTTAAATACAATCAGGGGAAACGAGGCACAGGTGCAAATAATAATGGGGATCAAGGGAAAACAAAAGGTCAAAAGGCACAATGGGGGCATCTAGTGACCAAAAACCGGAACAACCCTGGCCAAATCCTGACAGAATCCCCCTAGGAACGGCTCCTGACGTTCCTACCAGCTCTCTCAGGGTGGAGAGCCCTGAACTGACGAATGAGGTCAGGGTCCAGTATGTCTTTGGCAGGAACCCAGGAGCGCTCCTCGGGACCATAGCCTTCCCAGTCCACCAGATACTGCCAGGACCGCTGCACCCGGCGGGAATCCAGTATCCGATGGACGGTATAAGCCGGCTGGCCTCCAATGACACGAGGCGGAGGGGGAGGTCTGTCTGCCGGGACAAGGGGAGAAAAAACAACAGGTTTTAATAAGGAAATGTGAAATGTGGGATTAATCTTAAGGGATCTGGGTAAGTGTAGGCGATAAGAAACTGGGTTAACTCTCCTGGCAACCTTAAAGGGACCGATGTATTTTGGGACAGCTTGCGAGACTCCACCCGTAGTGGTAAGTCTCTTGTGGAGAGCCAGACTCTCTGGCCGGGCGCAGGGTAGGCCCGGGACGGCGACGTCTGTTGGCTTGTTGTTGGTACCTCTGTGAGGAACGCATAAGATTAAGACGGGTCTTCCTCCACATAAGCCGACAGCGTCTGACGAACTTCAAGGCTGAAGGCACTCTGACTTCTGCCTCCTGGTCCGGGAACAATGGAGGGGCATAGCCAAACTGACACTCAAGGGACATACCAGTGGAGGAGGAGCGCAAGGTGTTGTGCGTGTATTCGGCCCAAACAATGAAGGACGACCATGTGGACGGGTTGTTACGAGTCATACATCGGAGGGTGGCTTCCAGCTCTTGATTCATCCTCTCTGTTTGGCCGTTGGACTCGGATGGTACCCTGAAGATAGACTGGCAGAAGCACCCATGAGTTGGCAGAAGGCCTTCCAAAACCTTGAGGCGAACTGGGGACCTCTGTCAGAAACCATATCTTGAGGAATGCCGAAGACTCGGAACACATGATTAATTACCAACTCAGCCGTCTCCTTGGCAGAAGGTAACTTAGTCAGAGGGACGAACCTGGCCGCCTTTGAAAACATGTCGATTATGACTAGGATAGTAGTATTGCCATGGGATGGAGGAAGGCCAGTAATAAAGTCCAACGAGATATGGGACCAGGGTCTGTGGGGAATAGGTAAAGGGTGAAGGAGTCCTTGAGGGCGGAGGTGAGAAGATTTGCCCTGGCAGCACACGGGGCAGGCATTGACGAAAGAGGCAACGTCTTCTCTTATGGTAGGCCACCAGAACTTACGCTGGATGAACTCCAAGGTGCGACCTACGCCCGGGTGACAGGTGAGGCGAGAGGAGTGCCCCCACAGAAGGACCTGAGTCCTCACTGCCTTGGGGACAAACAACCGATTGGCAGGACCCCCTTCGGGTCCGGTTCGATAGCTTGAGCTCGTCTCACGGTATCCTCAACTTGCCACGAAATCGAGCCACGATCTTAGCAGCAGGAAGGACAGGCATGTCCGTGTCATCTCGAATGGCAGGAGCGTAGACTCGGGACAGGGCATCCGGTTTGAGATTCTTCGACCCGGGCCGATAGGTGAGGATAAACTGGAATCGATTGAAGAAAAGAGACCATCTAGCTTGTCTAGAGTTCAACCGCTTCGCCTGCTGGATATACTCCAGATTTTTGTGGTCCGTAAGCACTTGAAACGGGTGAGAAGCCCTCGAGCCAGTGTCTCCATTCCTTCAATGCCATCTTAACCGCTAGGAGTTCACGATCCCCACATCGTAGTTCCTCTCAGCCGGGGTAAGCCGGTGTGAGAAGAAAGCGCACGGATGAAGCTTCTTGTCTTCACCCTCTGAGACAGGACAGCTCCAACACCAACCTCTGAGGCGTCTACCTCCACCACAAACGGTTCATCCGTAGTCGGTAGTATCAGGATGGGAGCAGAGAGGACGCGCTGCTTGAGTCCTGGAAGGCCGTCTCAGCTTCTCTTCCCCACAAAACCTTGCATTGCCACCCTTGGTTAAAGCTGAGAGAGGGGCTGCCACCAAGCTGAAGTTCTTGATGAACTTGCGGTAAAGTTTGTGAAGCCCAGGAAACGCTGAACTTCCTTAACGGATTTGGGGTGGGCCAATCCGCTACCGCCCTACCTTCCTGGGGTCCATTTGGACTCGACCGGGTTCCACTACAAATCCCAGGAATTGTACTCGGATGAATGGAATTCACATTTTTCCGGCTTAACGTACAGATGGCTGTCTAGGAGGCGTTTGAGTACTTGTCTGACATGCTTTGTGTGTTCTTGAAGAGAGCTCGAAAAGATGAGGATGTCATCCAAGTAAACAAACACAAATATGTTAAGCATATCCCTAAGCACATCGTTTATGAGCGCTTGGAACACCGCTGGGGCGTTGGTCAGGCCGAAGGGCATCACCAAGTATTCATAGTGACCAGTAGGCGTGTTGAACGCGGTCTTCCACTCGTCACCAGGTCTGATCCGCACAAGATGGTATGCGTTCCGCAGGTCAAGCTTAGTGAAAACAACTGCTTCCTGGAGCAGCTCGAAGGCTGTGGCCATAAGGGGTAGCGGGTAACGGTTACGGACGGTTATGGCATTGAGTCCCCGGTAGTCGATGCAAGGACGTGATCCACCGTCTTTCTTGGCCACAAAGAAAAACCCTGCTCCTGCCGGGGAGGTGGATGGACGCATGAGGCCTGCTTCCAGATCGTCCTTGATGTAGGTATCCATAGCAGCTCGTTCGGGTGGAGATAGGGAAAAGATCCGACCCTGGGGGCAAGTGCCCGGAAACAGTTCGATGGGGCAATCATAAGGTCTATGGGGGTGGTAGCATGGTGGCCCTCTGTTTGCTAAATACCAGTTTGAGGTCATGGTAACACTCGGGAACTCGGGTCAGGTCGATGGATTCTAAAGACTCGGGAGTAGAACTCGGGAATTCGGGAAAATACATGTAGCTTGGCACGTAGGACCCCACTGCTTGATAGTGCCCACAGACCAGTCGATGTGAGGGTTATGGCTGTGAAGCCAGGGGTATCCAAGGACGAGAGGGAACTCGAACAGGAGATCAAATGAAAGTTCATCAATTCCTTGTGTTGTGAAACTGAAAGTCGCAAGGAGGTAGTGACATGAGTGACAAGTCCAGATCCCAAAGGGCTTCCATCCAATGTAGTAACCCTCATGGGGTCACTTAGAGGTTCAAAGGGAACGCCATTCTCCTTCGCCCAGACACCATCCATGAAGTTACCTGCGGCTCCAGAGTCTACCAAGGCTTGAAGGTGAAGCTTGTGGTTGTCCCAGGAAAGGGTGACTGGAATGAGCAGACGGGAGTTGGACGGATGGGAGGAGGTTATGTTTCCCGTTACAGTTCCCCCGGTCTGTACGGGACAGAGCGTTTCCCTGGAGCCCGGGACACGTGGAACGGAAATGGCCCGGTTTGCCGCAATATAGACAGCGTCGCTCCCTCATCCGGCGGTCTCTCTCAGCCTGGGAGATGCGCCCAATCTGCATGGGTTCCGGTGGAGCCAGCGAGGATAAAGGTGGGGACTCGGAGCTGGGACTGATAGGGGCTAGAGGTATACGGTTGAGGTCTCTCTCTCTCAGACGCTGGTCAATGCGTGAGGCCAACTTGATCAAGGACTCGAGATTGTCCGGTGGTTCCAGTGGCCAGTTCATCTTGGATAGTGTCGGAAAGGCCTTTCAGAAAGCACACAGTGAGCGCCTCGTTGTTCCAACCACTCGCTGCTGCCACCGTGCGGAACTGGATGGCATAGTCCGTCACGCTGCGCCGACCTTGGTGGAGAGTCAGGAGCTGTTTGGCTGAGTCAGGACCACTGCTTGGGCCTTGAAACACTCATTTGAATTCCTCAGCAAAGGCAGAGTAGCTGGCACAGCAGGAACTATGGGCATCCCACACAGCAGTAGCCCAGGCCAGGGCTTTTTCCGACAGCAGGGTGATGATATATGCGATCTTAGACCGGTCGGTGGGGAACGACGAGGGTTGCAGCTCGAAGGGAGAGAACATTGGGTGAGAAACCCTTTACAAGCACTTGGATCACCTGAGAACCGTTGGGGAGGTGGAAGACGAGGTTCAGCCAGAGGGTTAACTGCCATGGGTATGTGAATCTGAGGTACTGGGACGGGAACTGTTGCCGAGGTAAGTCGATCAGATATCTGCTTTATGGAAGTCAGCATCTCCGACAGAAGATGAGAATGTCTAGCCATTAAGGCCTCTTGCTGAACCAGGGCGGCTTCGTGGCGTTGGACAGTCTCCTGGTGGTGGGACAGCATGGCAACAAGGTCCAGGGAACTGGCTGCCTCTGGGTTCATTTTTGGCTCTGTGTTTCTGTCAGGACCCGGTTACGAACCCGGGTCTCCGGAGTGAGAAACAGTCACTTAACCAACTGAGCCACGAATAGTCGCCAGAACCCAGAAGATGAGGCAGACACAGCAGTACTTGAGACGGTGTATTTAATGTAGTAAAAAGTGAAGTCCTTCAGGAACACATGTAACTCCACAACCTCAAAAGGAATTCCACAAGAACAAAGGTAATCCTCCAAGACAAAAAAGGTAAATCATAATCATATGTAGAGCAGACTAGTTCTAATCATATAGAGAGCAGACATTTCTAATAAAATATAGAGCAGACTAGTTCTAATCATATATAGAGAGGACTAGTTCTAATCATATAGATAGCAGACTAGTTCTAATTATATATAGAGCAGACTAGTTCTAATCATATATAGAGTTTACTAGTTCTAATCATATGTAGAGCAGACTGGTTCTAATCATATGTAGAGCAGACTAGTTCTAATCATATGTAGAGCAGACATTTCTAATCATATATAGAGCAGACAAGTTCTAATCATATATAGAGAGGACTAGTTCTAATCATATGTAGAGCAGACATTTCTAATCATATATAGATCAGACTAGTTCTAATCATATACAGAGCAGACTAGTTCTAATCATATGTAGAGCAGACTAGTTCTAATCATATACAGAGCAGGCTAGTTCTAATCATATGTAGAGCAGACTAGTTCTAATCATATGTAGAGCAGACTAGTTCTAATCATATGTAGAGCAGACTAGTTCTAATCATATATAGAGAGGACTAGTTCTAATCATATACAGAGAGGACTAGTTATAATCATATAGATAGCAGACTAGTTCTAATCATATGTAGAACAGAATAGTTCTAATCATATATCGAGCAGACTAGTTATAATCATATATCGAGCAGACTAGTTCTAATCATATACAGAGCAGACTAGTTCTAATCATATATAGAGAAGACTAGTTATAATCATGTACATAGCAGACTAGTTCTAATCATATACAGAGCAGACTAGTTCTAATCATATATAGAGTTTACTAGATCTAATCATATATAGAGCAGACATTTCTAATCATATATAGAGTTTACTAGATCTAATCATACAAAGAGCAGACTACTTCTAATAAAATATAATGCAGACTAGTTATAATCATATATATATATATATATATATATATATATATATATATATATATATATAGAGCAGAATAGTACTAATCAAATATAAAGCAGACTAGTTCTAATCATATATAGAGCAGACTATTTCTAATCATATACAGAGCAGAGATTTCTAATCATATACAGAGCAGACTAGGTCTAATCATATATAGAGTTTGACTACTTCTAATCATATATCGAGCAGACTATTTCTAATCATATATAGAGCAGACTATTTCTAATCATATACAGAGCAGACATTTCTGATCAAATATAGAGCAGAATTGTTCTAATCATATATGGAACAGACTAGTTCTAGTCATGTACAGAGAAGAATTGTTCTAATCATATGTAGAGCAAATGAGTTCTAATCATATATAGAGCAGACATAGTATAATCATATATAGAGCAGGCTAGTTAAATTCATATATAGAGCAGGCTAGTTAAATTCATATATAGAGCAGGCTAGTTCAATTCATATATAGAGCAGGCTAGTTCAATTCATATATACAGCAGACTAGTTCTTATCATATATATAGCAGACTAGTTTTTATCATATATATATATACAGTGGGGGAGAACAAGTATTTGATACAATGCCGTTTCTTTTTGCAGGTTTTCCTACTTACAAAGCATGTAGAGGTCTGTAAATTTTATCATAGGTACACTTCAACTGTGAGAGATAGAATCTAATCAAAAATCCAGAAAATCACATTGTCTGATTTTAAGTAATTAATTTGCATTTTTGCACTTCTAATAATATATAGAGTAAACTAGTTCTAATCATAAATAGAGCAGACTAGTTCTAATCATATTAACAGGAGACAAGTTCTAATCATACATAGAGCAAACTAGTTATAATCATACATAGAGCAGACCGGTTATAATCGTATATAGAGCAGATATAGTTATAATCATGTATTGAGCAGATGAGGTACAATCATATATAGAGCAGGCAAGTTATCATAAATAGAGCCGACTAGTTATATAGAGCAGTCTAAATATAATAATATATAGAGCATACTGCTTAAGTAGAGCAGACTAGATATTATCATATATAGAGCAGACTAGTTATCATCATACATAGAGAAGACTTGTTATGTAGAGCAGACTAGTTATAATCATATGTAGAGCAGACTAGTTATTATCATATATAGAGAAGGCTAGTTATATAGAGCAGACTAGTTATAAGCATATTTAGAGCTGACTAGTTATTATAATTTATAATGCAGACGAGGTATATTCACATGTAGAGCAGACTAGTTATATAGAGCAGACTATTTTTAATCATATATAGAGCCAACAAGTTATATCGAACAGACTAGTTATATAGAGCAGACTAGTTATATAGAGCAGACCAGTCATATACAGCTGACTAGTTATAATCATATATAACGCTGCTAATTATATAGAGCAGACTAATCAAATCTAGACGACTAGATGTAATCATATAGAGCAACCTACAGTAGTTATATAGAGCAAACGTTTTTGTATAGAGCAGACTAGTTATATAGATCAGACTAGTTATGATCATATATAGAGCAGACTAGTTATATAGATCAGACTAGTTATGATCATATATAGATCAGACTAGTTATGATCATATATAGAGCAGACTAGTTATGATCATATATAGATCAGACTAGTTATGATCATATATAGATCAGACTAGTTATGATCATATATAGATGTGACTAGTTATGATCATATATAGAGCAGACTAGTTATATAGAGCAGACTAGTTATATAGAGCAGACTAGTTATATTCATATATAGAGCAGACTAGTTATATAGAGCAGACTAGTTATATTCATATATAGAGCAGACTAGTTATATAGAGCAGACTAGTTATGTTCATATATAGAGCAGACTAGTTATATTCATATATAGAGCAGACTAGTTATATTCATATATAGAGCAGACTAGTTATATTCATATATAGAGCAGACTAGTTATATTCATATATAGAGCAGACTAGTTATATAGAGCAGACTAGTTATATAGAGCAGACTAGTTATATAGAGCAGACTAGTTATATAGAGCAGACTAGTTATATAGAGCAGACTAGTTATATAGAGCAGACTAGTTATATAGAGCAGACTAGTTATATTCATACATAGAGCAGACTAGTTATAGTTATAAATAGAGCCGAATATTTATAGTTATATATAGAGCAGACTAATTATAGTTGTGTGTAGAACAGACTAGTAATATAGGGCAGACTAGTTATAATCATATATAGAGCAGACTAGTTATAATCATATATATAGCAGACTAGTTGCAATCATATATAGAGCAGACTAGATATATAGAGGAGACTAGTTATAATCATACAGTATGTAGAACCAACTAGTTATATAGAGCAGACTAATTATGTAGAGCAGACTAGTTTTAATCATATATAGAACAGACTAGTTATATTCATAAATACTGCAGACTGTTTATATAGAACAGACTAGTTATCTTCATATATATAGAAGACTCGTTAAAATTATATATAGAACAGACTAGCTATATTGAGCAGACTAGTTATAATCATATATACAACAGAACTTTTCTAATCATATATAGAACAGATATATAGAACATATATAATCATATATTTTTTAATTTAATTTAATTTTTATTTCACCTTTATTTAACCAGGTAGGCTAGTTGAGAACAAGTTCTCATTTGCAACTGCGACCTGGCCAAGATAAAGCATAGCAGTGTGAACAGACAACACAGAGTTACACATGGAGTAAACAATTAACAAGTCAATAACACAGTAGAAAAAAGGGGCAGTCTATATACAATGTGTGCAAAAAGGCATG
Organism: Oncorhynchus nerka; assembly: GCF_034236695.1. NCBI lineage: Eukaryota > Metazoa > Chordata > Actinopteri > Salmoniformes > Salmonidae > Oncorhynchus > Oncorhynchus nerka. The sequence continues at coordinate 66,642 of NW_027039505.1, forward strand.
AGGAGGTAGGCGAATAATTACAATTTTGCAGATTAACACTGGAGTGATAAATGATCAGATGGTCATGTACAGGTAGAGATATTGGTGCAAAAAGAGCAGAAAAGTAAAATAAATAAAAACAGTATGGGGATGAGATAGGTGAAATGGGTGGGCTATTTTACCAATAGACTATGTACAGCTGCAGCGATCGGTTAGCTGCTCAGATAGCTGATGTTTGAAGTTGGTGAGGAGATAAAAGTCTCCAAGTTCAGCGATTTTTGCAGTCTGCTCCAGTCACAGGCAGCAGAGTACTGGAACGAAAGGCGGCCAAATGAGGTGTTGGCTTTAGGGATGATCAGTGAGATACACCTGCTGGAGCGTGTGCTACGGATGGGTGTTGCCATCGTGACCAGTGAACTGAGATAAGGCGGAGCTTTACCTAGCATGGACTTGTAGATGACCTGAGCCAGTGGGTCTAGCGACGAATATGTAGCGAGGGCCACGACTAGAGCATACAAGTCGCAGTGGTGGGTGGTATAAGGTGCTTTAGTGACAAAACAGATGGCACTGTGATAGACTGCATCCAGTTTGCTGAGTAGAGTGTTGGAAGCCATTTTGTAGATGACATCGCTGATGTCGAGGATCGGTAGGATAGTCAGTTTTACTAGGGTAAGCTTGGCGGCGTGAGTGAAGGAGGCTTTGTTGCGGAATAGAAAGCCGACTCTTGATTTGATTTTCGATTGGAGATGTTTGATGTGAGTCTGGAAGGAGAGTTTGCAGTCTAGCCAGACACCTAGGTACTTATAGATGTCCACATATTCACAGGTCGGAACCATCCAGGGTGGTGATGCTAGTCGGGCATGCGGGTGCAGCAGCGTCGGTTGAAAAGCATGCATTTGGTTTACTAGCGTTTAAGAGCAGTTGGAGGCCACGGAAGGAGTGCTGTATGGCATTGAAGCTCGTTTGAGGTTAGATAGCACAGTGTCCAATGACGGGCCGAAAGTATATAGAATGGTGTCGTCTGCGTAGAGGTGGATCAGGAATCGCCGCAGCAAGAGCAACATCATTGATACATACAGAGAAAAGAGTCGGCCCGAGAATTGAACCCTGTGGCACCCCCACAGAGACTGCCAGAGGACCGACAGCATGCCCTCCGATTTGACACACTGAACTCTGTCTGCAAAGTAATTGGTGAACCAGGCAAGGCAGTCATCCGAAAAACCGAGGCTACTGAGTCTGCCGATAAGAATATGGTGATTGACAGAGTCGAAAGCCTGGGCAAGGTCGATGAAGACGGCTGCACAGTACTGTCGTTTATCGATGGCGGTAAATGATATCGTTTAGTACCTTGAGTGTGGCTGAGGTGCACCGTGACGGCTCGGGAAACCAGATTGCACAGCGGAGAAGGTACGGTGGATTCGAGATGGTCAGTGACCTGTTTGTTGACTTGGCTTTCGAAGACCTTAGATAGGCAGGGCAGGATGGATATAGGTCTATAATAGTTTGGGTCCAGGGTGTCTCCCTTTGAAGAGGGGGATGACTCGGCAGCTTTCAATCCTTGGGGATCTCAGATGATATGAAAGAGAGGTTGAACAGGCTGGTAATAGGGGTTGCGACATAATGGCGGCGGATAGTTTCAGAAATAGAGGGTCCAGATTGTCAAGCCCAGTTGATTTGTACGGGTCCAGGTTTTGCAGCTCTTTCAGAACATCTGCTATCTGGATTTGGGTAAAGGAGAACCTGGAGAGGCTTGGGCGAGGAGCTGCGGGGGGCGGAGCTGTTGGCCGAGGTTGGAGTAGCCAGGCGGAAGGCATGGCCAGCCGTTGAGAAATGCTTATTGAAGTTTTCGATAATCATGGGATTTATCGGTGGAGACCGTGTTACCTAGCCTCAGTGCAGTGGGCAGCTGGGAGGAGGTGCTCTTGTTCTCCATGGACTTCACAGTGTCCCAGAACTTTTTGGAGTTGGGAGCCACAGGATGCAAACTTCAGCCTGAAGAAGCTGGCCTTAGCTTTCCTGACTGATCATGTGTATTGGTTCTTTCTAACTTCCCTGAACAGTTGCATATCACGGGGACTATTCGATGCTATTGCAGTCCTGGGCCACAGGATGTTTTTTGTGCTGGTCGAGGGCAGTCAGGTCTGGAGGAACCAAGGGCTGTATCTGTTCTTGGTTCTGCATTTTTGAACGGAGCATGCTTATCTAAAATGGTGAGGAAGTTACTTTAAAGAATGACCAGGCATCCTCAACTGACGTGGATAAGGTCAATGTCCTTCCAGGATACCCGGGCGGGTCGATTAGAAAGGCCTGCTCACAGAAGTGTTTTAGGGAGCGCTTGACAGTGATGAGGGGTGGTCGCTTGACTGCGTCTGGCGGATACAGGCAATGAGGCAGTGATCGCTGAGATCCTGGTTGAAGACAGCGGAGGTGTATTTGAGGCCAGTTGGTCAGGATGACGCCTATGAGGGTGCCCTGTTTACAGAGTTAGGGTTGTACCTGGTGGGTTCCTTGATGATTTTGAGTGAGATTGAGGGCATCTAGCTTAGATTGTAGAGACTGCCGGGGTGTTAAGCATATCCCAGTTTAGGTCACCTAACAGAACAAACTCTGAAGCTAGATGGGCGAGATCAATTCACAAATGGTGTCCAGGGCACAGCTGGGAGCTGAGGTGGTCGGGTAGCAGGCTGCAACAGTGAAAGACTTATTTCTGGAGAGAGTAATTTTCAAAATTAGTAGTTCGAACTGTTTGGGTATGGACCTGGAAAGTATGACATTACTTTGCAGGCTATCTCTTGCAGTAGACTGCAACCTCCCCTTTGGCAGTTCTATCTTGACGGAAGATGTTATAGTTGGGTATGGGAATCACTGAATTTTTGGTGGCCTTCCTGAGCCAGGATTCAGACACGGCAAGGACATCAGGGTTAGCAGAGTGTGCTAAAGCAGTGAGTAAAACAAACTTAGGAGGAGGCTTCTGATGTTGACATGCATGAAACCAAGGCTTTTTCGATCACAGAAGTCAACAAATGAGGGTGCCTGGGGACATGCAGGGCCTGGGTTTACCTCCACATCACCCGCGGAACAGAGAAGGAGTAGTATGAGAGGGTGCGGCTAAAGGCTATCAAAAACTGGTCGCCTAGAGCGTGGGGGGCAGAGAATAAGAGCAGCAGGTTTCTGGGCATGGTAGAATATACTAGGCATAATGCGCAGACAGGGCATGGTGGGGTGCGGGCACAGCGGAGGTAAGCTCAGGCACTGGGTGATGATGAGAGAGGTTGTATCTCTGGACGTGCTGGTTGTAATGGGTGAGGTCACCGCATGTGTGGGAGGTGGGACAAAGGAGGTAACAGGGCATGAAGAGTGAACTAGTGGCTCCATTGTGAACTAAAACAATGATAACTAACCTGAACAACAGTATACAAGGCATATTGACATATACAGCAGACTAGTTATATAGAGGACACTAGTTATACTAATAAAAGGAACAGACTAGTTATATAGAGCAGACTAGTTATAGTCATATACAGGTATAGAGCAGAGCAGATCATGTACCCTCTAGCTCCTCCTAGGCCCAGCCACATCAACTATTAAACAGCCTCCTGTGTCCTGCTGACAGACCCACACAGCATAGGGCTTCCGGGCACAGAGAAAAGAGAGAGTGTGTGTGTCCTGGTTAAGCCCACACTTCCTGGCTTTGACAGGGGGTCCTGGGAGTGAACAGGAGGTCAGAGAGCATCGCTATGGGAACAGAATAGGGATCAGTGACAGAGACAAACAACACTAT
>NW_027039506.1:0-70450 GCF_034236695.1 Oncorhynchus nerka
GTGGAGGCTATATACAGGGGTACCAGTACAGAGTCAATGTGGAGGCTATATACAGGGGTACCAGTACAGAGTCAATGTGGAGGCTATATACAGGGGTACCAGTACAGAGTCAATGTGGAGGCTATATACAGGGGTACCAGTACAGAGTCAATGTGGAGGCTATATACAGGAGGTACCAGTACAGAGTCAATGTGGAGGCTATATACAGGGGTACCAGTACAGAGTCAATGTGGAGGCTATATACAGGGGTACCAGTACAGAGTCAATGTGGAGGCTATATACAGGGGTACCAGTACAGAGTCAATGTGGAGGCTATATACAGGGGTACCAGTACAGAGTCAATGTGGAGGCTATATACAGGGGTACCAGTACAGAGTCAATGTGGAGGCTATATACAGGGGTACCGGTACAGAGTCAATGTGGAGGCTATATACAGGGGTACCAGTACAGAGTCAATGTGGAGGCTATATACAGGAGGTACCAGTACAGAGTCAATGTGGAGGCTATATACAGGGGTACCAGTACAGAGTCAATGTGGAGGCTATATACAGGGGGTACCAGTACAGAGTCAATGTGGAGGCTATATACAGGAGGTACCAGTACAGAGTCAATGTGGAGGCTATATACAGGGGTACCAGTACAGAGTCAATGTGGAGGCTATATACAGGGGTACCAGTACAGAGTCAATGTGGAGGCTATATACAGGGGTACCAGTACAGAGTCAATGTGGAGGCTATATACAGGGGTACCAGTACAGAGTCAATGTGGAGGCTATATACAGGGGTACCAGTACAGAGTCAATGTGGAGGCTATATACAGGGGTACCAGTACAGAGTCAATGTGGAGGCTATATACAGGGGTACCAGTACAGAGTCAATGTGGAGGCTATATACAGGGGTACCAGTACAGAGTCAATGTGGAGGCTATATACAGGGGTACCAGTACAGAGTCAATGTGGAGGCTATATACAGGGGTACCAGTACAGAGTCAATGTGGAGGCTATATACAGGAGGTACCAGTACAGAGTCAATGTGGAGGCTATATACAGGGGTACCAGTACAGAGTCAATGTGGAGGCTATATACAGGGGTACCAGTACAGAGTCAATGTGGAGGCTATATACAGGGGTACCGGTACAGAGTCAATGTGGAGGCTATATACAGGGGTACCAGTACAGAGTCAATGTGGAGGCTATATACAGGGGTACCAGTACAGAGTCAATGTGGAGGCTATATACAGGGGTACCAGTACAGAGTCAATGTGGAGGCTATATACAGGGGTACCAGTACAGAGTCAATGTGGAGGCTATATACAGGGGGTACCAGTACAGAGTCAATGTGGAGGCTATATACAGGGGTACCAGTACAGAGTCAATGTGGAGGCTATATACAGGGGTACCAGTACAGAGTCAATGTGGAGGCTATATACAGGAGGTACCAGTACAGAGTCAATGTGGAGGCTATATACAGGGGGTACCAGTACAGAGTCAATGTGGAGGCTATATACAGGGGTACCAGTACAGAGTCAATGTGGAGGCTATATACAGGGGTACCAGTACAGAGTCAATGTGGAGGCTATATACAGGGGTACCAGTACAGAGTCAATGTGGAGGCTATATACAGGAGGTACCAGTACAGAGTCAATGTGGAGGCTATATACAGGGGGTACCAGTACAGAGTCAATGTGGAGGCTATATACAGGGGTACCAGTACAGAGTCAATGTGGAGGCTATATACAGGGGTACCAGTACAGAGTCAATGTGGAGGCTATATACAGGAGGTACCAGTACAGAGTCAATGTGGAGGCTATATACAGGAGGTACCAGTACAGAGTCAATGTGGAGGCTATATACAGGAGGTACCAGTACAGAGTCAATGTGGAGGCTATATACAGGGGGTACCAGTACAGAGTCAATGTGGAGGCTATATACAGGGGTACCAGTACAGAGTCAATGTGGAGGCTATATACAGGGGTACCAGTACAGAGTCAATGTGGAGGCTATATACAGGGGTACCAGTACAGAGTCAATGTGGAGGCTATATACAGGGGTACCAGTACAGAGTCAATGTGGAGGCTATATACAGGGGTACCAGTACAGAGTCAATGTGGAGGCTATATACAGGAGGTACCAGTACAGAGTCAATGTGGAGGCTATATACAGGGGTACCAGTACAGAGTCAATGTGGAGGCTATATACAGGGGGTACCAGTACAGAGTCAATGTGGAGGCTATATACAGGGGTACCAGTACAGAGTCAATGTGGAGGCTATATACAGGGGGTACCAGTACAGAGTCAATGTGGAGGCTATATACAGGGGTACCAGTACAGAGTCAATGTGGAGGCTATATACAGGGGTACCAGTACAGAGTCAATGTGGAGGCTATATACAGGGGGTACCGGTACAGAGTCAATGTGGAGGCTATATACAGGGGTACCAGTACAGAGTCAATGTGGAGGCTATATACAGGGGTACCAGTACAGAGTCAATGTGGAGGCTATATACAGGGGTACCAGTACAGAGTCAATGTGGAGGCTATATACAGGAGGTACCAGTACAGAGTCAATGTGGAGGCTATATACAGGGGGTACCAGTACAGAGTCAATGTGGAGGCTATATACAGGAGGTACCAGTACAGAGTCAATGTGGAGGCTATATACAGGGGGTACCAGTACAGAGTCAATGTGGAGGCTATATACAGGGGTACCAGTACAGAGTCAATGTGGAGGCTATATACAGGGGTACCAGTACAGAGTCAATGTGGAGGCTATATACAGGGGTACCAGTACAGAGTCAATGTGGAGGCTATATACAGGGGTACCAGTACAGAGTCAATGTGGAGGCTATATACAGGGGTACCAGTACAGAGTCAATGTGGAGGCTATATACAGGGGTACCAGTACAGAGTCAATGTGGAGGCTATATACAGGGGTACCAGTACAGAGTCAATGTGGAGGCTATATACAGGGGTACCAGTACAGAGTCAATGTGGAGGCTATATACAGGGGTACCAGTACAGAGTCAATGTGGAGGCTATATACAGGGGGTACCAGTACAGAGTCAATGTGGAGGCTATATACAGGGGGTACTGGTACAGAGTCAATGTGGAGGCTATATACAGGGGTACCGGTACAGAGTCAATGTGGAGGCTATATACAGGGGTACCGGTACAGAGTCAATGTGGAGGCTATATACAGGGGGTACCAGTACAGAGTCAATGTGGAGGCTATATACAGGGGTACCAGTACAGAGTCAATGTGGAGGCTATATACAGGGGTACCAGTACAGAGTCAATGTGGAGGCTATATACAGGGGGTACCAGTACAGAGTCAATGTGGAGGCTATATACAGGGGGTACCAGTACAGAGTCAATGTGGAGGCTATATACAGGGGTACCAGTACAGAGTCAATGTGGAGGCTATATACAGGGGGTACCAGTACAGAGTCAATGTGGAGGTTATATACAGGGGTACCAGTACAGAGTCAATGTGGAGGCTATATACAGGGGTACCAGTACAGAGTCAATGTGGAGGCTATATACAGGGGTACCAGTACAGAGTCAATGTGGAGGCTATATACAGGAGGTACCAGTACAGAGTCAATGTGGAGGCTATATACAGGGGTACCAGTACAGAGTCAATGTGGAGGCTATATACAGGGGTACCAGTACAGAGTCAATGTGGAGGCTATATACAGGGGTACCAGTACAGAGTCAATGTGGAGGCTATATACAGGGGTACCAGTACAGAGTCAATGTGGAGGCTATATACAGGGGGTACCAGTACAGAGTCAATGTGGAGGCTATATACAGGAGGTACCAGTACAGAGTCAATGTGGAGGCTATATACAGGGGGTACCAGTACAGAGTCAATGTGGAGGCTATATACAGGGGTACCAGTACAGAGTCAATGTGGAGGCTATATACAGGGGGTACCAGTACAGAGTCAATGTGGAGGCTATATACAGGGGTACCAGTACAGAGTCAATGTGGAGGCTATATACAGGGGGTACCAGTACAGAGTCAATGTGGAGGCTATATACAGGGGTACCAGTACAGAGTCAATGTGGAGGCTATATACAGGGGTACCAGTACAGAGTCAATGTGGAGGCTATATACAGGGGGTACCAGTACAGAGTCAATGTGGAGGCTATATACAGGGGTACCAGTACAGAGTCAATGTGGAGGCTATATACAGGGGTACCAGTACAGAGTCAATGTGGAGGCTATATACAGGAGGTACCAGTACAGAGTCAATGTGGAGGCTATATACAGGGGTACCAGTACAGAGTCAATGTGGAGGCTATATACAGGGGGTACCAGTACAGAGTCAATGTGGAGGCTATATACAGGAGGTACCAGTACAGAGTCAATGTGGAGGCTATATACAGGAGGTACCAGTACAGAGTCAATGTGGAGGCTATATACAGGGGTACCAGTACAGAGTCAATGTGGAGGCTATATACAGGGGTACCAGTACAGAGTCAATGTGGAGGCTATATACAGGGGGTACCGGTACAGAGTCAATGTGGAGGCTATATACAGGGGGTACCAGTACAGAGTCAATGTGGAGGCTATATACAGGGGTACCAGTACAGAGTCAATGTGGAGGCTATATACAGGGGTACCAGTACAGAGTCAATGTGGAGGCTATATACAGGGGTACCAGTACAGAGTCAATGTGGAGGCTATATACAGGGGTACCAGTACAGAGTCAATGTGGAGGCTATATACAGGGGTACCAGTACAGAGTCAATGTGGAGGCTATATACAGGGGGTACCAGTACAGAGTCAATGTGGAGGCTATATACAGGGGTACCAGTACAGAGTCAATGTGGAGGCTATATACAGGGGGTACCAGTACAGAGTCAATGTGGAGGCTATATACAGGGGTACCAGTACAGAGTCAATGTGGAGGCTATATACAGGAGGTACCAGTACAGAGTCAATGTGGAGGCTATATACAGGAGGTACCAGTACAGAGTCAATGTGGAGGCTATATACAGGAGGTACCAGTACAGAGTCAATGTGGAGGCTATATACAGGGGGTACCAGTACAGAGTCAATGTGGAGGCTATATACAGGGGTACCAGTACAGAGTCAATGTGGAGGCTATATACAGGGGTACCGGTACAGAGTCAATGTGGAGGCTATATACAGGAGGTACCAGTACAGAGTCAATGTGGAGGCTATATACAGGGGTACCAGTACAGAGTCAATGTGGAGGCTATATACAGGGGGTACCGGTACAGAGTCAATGTGGAGGCTATATACAGGGGTACCAGTACAGAGTCAATGTGGAGGCTATATACAGGGGGTACCAGTACAGAGTCAATGTGGAGGCTATATACAGGGGTACCGGTACAGAGTCAATGTGGAGGCTATATACAGGGGTACCAGTACAGAGTCAATGTGGAGGCTATATACAGGGGGTACCAGTACAGAGTCAATGTGGAGGCTATATACAGGGGTACCAGTACAGAGTCAATGTGGAGGCTATATACAGGGGGTACCAGTACAGAGTCAATGTGGAGGCTATATACAGGGGTACCAGTACAGAGTCAATGTGGAGGCTATATACAGGGGTACCAGTACAGAGTCAATGTGGAGGCTATATACAGGGGTACCAGTACAGAGTCAATGTGGAGGCTATATACAGGGGTACCAGTACAGAGTCAATGTGGAGGCTATATACAGGGGTACCAGTACAGAGTCAATGTGGAGGCTATATACAGGGGGTACCAGTACAGAGTCAATGTGGAGGCTATATACAGGGGTACCAGTACAGAGTCAATGTGGAGGCTATATACAGGGGTACCAGTACAGAGTCAATGTGGAGGCTATATACAGGGGTACCAGTACAGAGTCAATGTGGAGGCTATATACAGGGGTACCAGTACAGAGTCAATGTGGAGGCTATATACAGGGGTACCAGTACAGAGTCAATGTGGAGGCTATATACAGGGGTACCAGTACAGAGTCAATGTGGAGGCTATATACAGGGGTACCAGTACAGAGTCAATGTGGAGGCTATATACAGGGGTACCAGTACAGAGTCAATGTGGAGGCTATATACAGGGGTACCAGTACAGAGTCAATGTGGAGGCTATATACAGGGGTACCAGTACAGAGTCAATGTGGAGGCTATATACAGGAGGTACCAGTACAGAGTCAATGTGGAGGCTATATACAGGGGTACCAGTACAGAGTCAATGTGGAGGCTATATACAGGGGTACCAGTACAGAGTCAATGTGGAGGCTATATACAGGGGTACCAGTACAGAGTCAATGTGGAGGCTATATACAGGGGTACCAGTACAGAGTCAATGTGGAGGCTATATACAGGAGGTACCAGTACAGAGTCAATGTGGAGGCTATATACAGGGGTACCAGTACAGAGTCAATGTGGAGGCTATATACAGGAGGTACCAGTACAGAGTCAATGTGGAGGCTATATACAGGGGTACCAGTACAGAGTCAATGTGGAGGCTATATACAGGGGTACCAGTACAGAGTCAATGTGGAGGCTATATACAGGGGTACCAGTACAGAGTCAATGTGGAGGCTATATACAGGGGTACCAGTACAGAGTCAATGTGGAGGCTATATACAGGGGTACCAGTACAGAGTCAATGTGGAGGCTATATACAGGGGTACCAGTACAGAGTCAATGTGGAGGCTATATACAGGGGTACCAGTACAGAGTCAATGTGGAGGCTATATACAGGAGGTACCAGTACAGAGTCAATGTGGAGGCTATATACAGGGGTACCAGTACAGAGTCAATGTGGAGGCTATATACAGGGGTACCAGTACAGAGTCAATGTGGAGGCTATATACAGGGGGTACCAGTACAGAGTCAATGTGGAGGCTATATACAGGGGTACCAGTACAGAGTCAATGTGGAGGCTATATACAGGGGTACCAGTACAGAGTCAATGTGGAGGCTATATACAGGAGGTACCAGTACAGAGTCAATGTGGAGGCTATATACAGGAGGTACCAGTACAGAGTCAATGTGGAGGCTATATACAGGGGGTACCAGTACAGAGTCAATGTGGAGGCTATATACAGGGGTACCAGTACAGAGTCAATGTGGAGGCTATATACAGGGGTACCAGTACAGAGTCAATGTGGAGGCTATATACAGGGGTACCAGTACAGAGTCAATGTGGAGGCTATATACAGGGGTACCAGTACAGAGTCAATGTGGAGGCTATATACAGGGGTACCAGTACAGAGTCAATGTGGAGGCTATATACAGGAGGTACCAGTACAGAGTCAATGTGGAGGCTATATACAGGGGTACCAGTACAGAGTCAATGTGGAGGCTATATACAGGGGTACCAGTACAGAGTCAATGTGGAGGCTATATACAGGGGTACCAGTACAGAGTCAATGTGGAGGCTATATACAGGGGTACCAGTACAGAGTCAATGTGGAGGCTATATACAGGGGTACCAGTACAGAGTCAATGTGGAGGCTATATACAGGGGTACCAGTACAGAGTCAATGTGGAGGCTATATACAGGAGGTACCAGTACAGAGTCAATGTGGAGGCTATATACAGGAGGTACCAGTACAGAGTCAATGTGGAGGCTATATACAGGAGGTACCAGTACAGAGTCAATGTGGAGGCTATATACAGGGGTACCAGTACAGAGTCAATGTGGAGGCTATATACAGGGGTACCAGTACAGAGTCAATGTGGAGGCTATATACAGGGGTACCAGTACAGAGTCAATGTGGAGGCTATATACAGGGGTACCAGTACAGAGTCAATGTGGAGGCTATATACAGGGGTACCAGTACAGAGTCAATGTGGAGGCTATATACAGGGGTACCAGTACAGAGTCAATGTGGAGGCTATATACAGGGGTACCAGTACAGAGTCAATGTGGAGGCTATATACAGGGGTACCAGTACAGAGTCAATGTGGAGGCTATATACAGGGGTACCAGTACAGAGTCAATGTGGAGGCTATATACAGGGGTACCAGTACAGAGTCAATGTGGAGGCTATATACAGGGGTACCAGTACAGAGTCAATGTGGAGGCTATATACAGGGGTACCAGTACAGAGTCAATGTGGAGGCTATATACAGGAGGTACCAGTACAGAGTCAATGTGGAGGCTATATACAGGAGGTACCAGTACAGAGTCAATGTGGAGGCTATATACAGGGGTACCAGTACAGAGTCAATGTGGAGGCTATATACAGGGGTACCAGTACAGAGTCAATGTGGAGGCTATATACAGGGGTACCAGTACAGAGTCAATGTGGAGGCTATATACAGGGGTACCAGTACAGAGTCAATGTGGAGGCTATATACAGGGGTACCAGTACAGAGTCAATGTGGAGGCTATATACAGGAGGTACCAGTACAGAGTCAATGTGGAGGCTATATACAGGGGTACCAGTACAGAGTCAATGTGGAGGCTATATACAGGAGGTACCAGTACAGAGTCAATGTGGAGGCTATATACAGGAGGTACCAGTACAGAGTCAATGTGGAGGCTATATACAGGGGTACCAGTACAGAGTCAATGTGGAGGCTATATACAGGGGTACCAGTACAGAGTCAATGTGGGGGCCATATACAGGGGTACCAGTACAGAGTCAATGTGGAGGCTATATACAGGGGGTACCAGTACAGAGTCAATGTGGAGGCTATATACAGGGGGTACCAGTACAGAGTCAATGTGGAGGCTATATACAGGGGGTACCAGTACAGAGTCAATGTGGAGGCTATATACAGGAGGTACCAGTACAGAGTCAATGTGGAGGCTATATACAGGGGTACCAGTACAGAGTCAATGTGGAGGCTATATACAGGGGTACCAGTACAGAGTCAATGTGGAGGCTATATACAGGGGTACCAGTACAGAGTCAATGTGGAGGCTATATACAGGGGTACCAGTACAGAGTCAATGTGGAGGCTATATACAGGGGTACCAGTACAGAGTCAATGTGGAGGCTATATACAGGAGGTACCAGTACAGAGTCAATGTGGAGGCTATATACAGGGGTACCAGTACAGAGTCAATGTGGAGGCTATATACAGGGGTACCAGTACAGAGTCAATGTGGAGGCTATATACAGGGGTACCAGTACAGAGTCAATGTGGAGGCTATATACAGGGGGTACCAGTACAGAGTCAATGTGGAGGCTATATACAGGGGTACCAGTACAGAGTCAATGTGGAGGCTATATACAGGGGTACCAGTACAGAGTCAATGTGGAGGCTATATACAGGGGTACCAGTACAGAGTCAATGTGGAGGCTATATACAGGAGGTACCAGTACAGAGTCAATGTGGAGGCTATATACAGGGGTACCAGTACAGAGTCAATGTGGAGGCTATATACAGGAGGTACCAGTACAGAGTCAATGTGGAGGCTATATACAGGGGTACCAGTACAGAGTCAATGTGGAGGCTATATACAGGGGTACCAGTACAGAGTCAATGTGGAGGCTATATACAGGGGTACCAGTACAGAGTCAATGTGGAGGCTATATACAGGGGTACCAGTACAGAGTCAATGTGGAGGCTATATACAGGGGTACCAGTACAGAGTCAATGTGGAGGCTATATACAGGGGTACCAGTACAGAGTCAATGTGGAGGCTATATACAGGGGTACCAGTACAGAGTCAATGTGGAGGCTATATACAGGGGTACCAGTACAGAGTCAATGTGGAGGCTATATACAGGGGTACCAGTACAGAGTCAATGTGGAGGCTATATACAGGGGTACCAGTACAGAGTCAATGTGGAGGCTATATACAGGAGGTACCAGTACAGAGTCAATGTGGAGGCTATATACAGGGGTACCAGTACAGAGTCAATGTGGAGGCTATATACAGGAGGTACCGGTACAGAGTCAATGTGGAGGCTATATACAGGGGTACCAGTACAGAGTCAATGTGGAGGCTATATACAGGGGTACCAGTACAGAGTCAATGTGGAGGCTATATACAGGGGTACCAGTACAGAGTCAATGTGGAGGCTATATACAGGAGGTACCAGTACAGAGTCAATGTGGAGGCTATATACAGGGGGTACCAGTACAGAGTCAATGTGGAGGCTATATACAGGGGTACCAGTACAGAGTCAATGTGGAGGCTATATACAGGGGTACCAGTACAGAGTCAATGTGGAGGCTATATACAGGGGTACCAGTACAGAGTCAATGTGGAGGCTATATACAGGGGTACCAGTACAGAGTCAATGTGGAGGCTATATACAGGAGGTACCAGTACAGAGTCAATGTGGAGGCTATATACAGGGGTACCAGTACAGAGTCAATGTGGAGGCTATATACAGGGGGTACCAGTACAGAGTCAATGTGGAGGCTATATACAGGGGTACCAGTACAGAGTCAATGTGGAGGCTATATACAGGAGGTACCAGTACAGAGTCAATGTGGAGGCTATATACAGGGGTACCAGTACAGAGTCAATGTGGAGGCTATATACAGGAGGTACCAGTACAGAGTCAATGTGGAGGCTATATACAGGGGTACCAGTACAGAGTCAATGTGGAGGCTATATACAGGGGTACCAGTACAGAGTCAATGTGGAGGCTATATACAGGGGTACCAGTACAGAGTCAATGTGGAGGCTATATACAGGGGTACCAGTACAGAGTCAATGTGGAGGCTATATACAGGGGTACCAGTACAGAGTCAATGTGGAGGCTATATACAGGGGTACCAGTACAGAGTCAATGTGGAGGCTATATACAGGGGTACCAGTACAGAGTCAATGTGGAGGCTATATACAGGGGTACCAGTACAGAGTCAATGTGGAGGCTATATACAGGGGGTACCAGTACAGAGTCAATGTGGAGGCTATATACAGGGGGTACCAGTACAGAGTCAATGTGGAGGCTATATACAGGGGTACCAGTACAGAGTCAATGTGGAGGCTATATACAGGGGTACCAGTACAGAGTCAATGTGGAGGCTATATACAGGGGTACCAGTACAGAGTCAATGTGGAGGCTATATACAGGGGTACCAGTACAGAGTCAATGTGGAGGCTATATACAGGGGTACCAGTACAGAGTCAATGTGGAGGCTATATACAGGGGGTACCAGTACAGAGTCAATGTGGAGGCTATATACAGGGGTACCAGTACAGAGTCAATGTGGAGGCTATATACAGGGGTACCAGTACAGAGTCAATGTGGAGGCTATATACAGGGGTACCAGTACAGAGTCAATGTGGAGGCTATATACAGGGGTACCAGTACAGAGTCAATGTGGAGGCTATATACAGGGGTACCAGTACAGAGTCAATGTGGAGGCTATATACAGGGGTACCAGTACAGAGTCAATGTGGAGGCTATATACAGGGGTACCAGTACAGAGTCAATGTGGAGGCTATATACAGGAGGTACCAGTACAGAGTCAATGTGGAGGCTATATACAGGGGGTACCAGTACAGAGTCAATGTGGAGGCTATATACAGGGGGTACCAGTACAGAGTCAATGTGGAGGCTATATACAGGAGGTACCAGTACAGAGTCAATGTGGAGGCTATATACAGGGGGTACCAGTACAGAGTCAATGTGGAGGCTATATACATGGGATACCAGTACAGAGTCAATGTGGAGGCTATATACAGGGGTACCAGTACAGAGTCAATGTGGGGGCCATATACAGGGGTACCAGTACAGAGTCAATGTGGAGGCTATATACAGGGGGTACCAGTACAGAGTCAATGTGGAGGCTATATACAGGGGTACCAGTACAGAGTCAATGTGGAGGCTATATACAGGGGTACCAGTACAGAGTCAATGTGGAGGCTATATACAGGAGGTACCAGTACAGAGTCAATGTGGAGGCTATATACAGGAGGTACCAGTACAGAGTCAATGTGGAGGCTATATACCAGTACAGAGTCAATGTGGAGGCTATATACAGGAGGTACCAGTACAGAGTCAATGTGGAGGCTATATACAGGAGGTACCAGTACAGAGTCAATGTGGAGGCTATATACAGGAGGTACCAGTACAGAGTCAATGTGGAGGCTATATACAGGAGGTACCAGTACAGAGTCAATGTGGAGGCTATATACAGGAGGTACCAGTACAGAGTCAATGTGGAGGCTATATACAGGAGGTACCAGTACAGAGTCAATGTGGAGGCTATATACAGGGGTACCAGTACAGAGTCAATGTGGAGGCTATATACAGGGGTACCAGTACAGAGTCAATGTGGAGGCTATATACAGGAGGTACCAGTACAGAGTCAATGTGGAGGCTATATACAGGAGGTACCAGTACAGAGTCAATGTGGAGGCTATATACAGGGGTACCAGTACAGAGTCAATGTGGAGGCTATATACAGGAGGTACCAGTACAGAGTCAATGTGGAGGCTATATACAGGGGTACCAGTACAGAGTCAATGTGGAGGCTATATACAGGGGTACCAGTACAGAGTCAATGTGGAGGCTATATACAGGGGTACCAGTACAGAGTCAATGTGGAGGCTATATACAGGGGTACCAGTACAGAGTCAATGTGGAGGCTATATACAGGGGTACCAGTACAGAGTCAATGTGGAGGCTATATACAGGAGGTACCAGTACAGAGTCAATGTGGAGGCTATATACAGGAGGTACCAGTACAGAGTCAATGTGGAGGCTATATACAGGAGGTACCAGTACAGAGTCAATGTGGAGGCTATATACAGGGGGTACCAGTACAGAGTCAATGTGGAGGCTATATACAGGGGTACCAGTACAGAGTCAATGTGGAGGCTATATACAGGGGTACCAGTACAGAGTCAATGTGGAGGCTATATACAGGGGTACCAGTACAGAGTCAATGTGGAGGCTATATACAGGGGTACCAGTACAGAGTCAATGTGGAGGCTATATACAGGAGGTACCAGTACAGAGTCAATGTGGAGGCTATATACAGGAGGTACCAGTACAGAGTCAATGTGGAGGCTATATACAGGAGGTACCAGTACAGAGTCAATGTGGAGGCTATATACAGGGGTACCAGTACAGAGTCAATGTGGAGGCTATATACAGGAGGTACCAGTACAGAGTCAATGTGGAGGCTATATACAGGAGGTACCAGTACAGAGTCAATGTGGAGGCTATATACAGGAGGTACCAGTACAGAGTCAATGTGGAGGCTATATACAGGAGGTACCAGTACAGAGTCAATGTGGAGGCTATATACAGGAGGTACCAGTACAGAGTCAATGTGGAGGCTATATACAGGGGTACCAGTACAGAGTCAATGTGGAGGCTATATACAGGGGTACCAGTACAGAGTCAATGTGGAGGCTATATACAGGAGGTACCAGTACAGAGTCAATGTGGAGGCTATATACAGGAGGTACCAGTACAGAGTCAATGTGGAGGCTATATACAGGGGTACCAGTACAGAGTCAATGTGGAGGCTATATACAGGGGGTACCAGTACAGAGTCAATGTGGAGGCTATATACAGGGGGTACCAGTACAGAGTCAATGTGGAGGCTATATACAGGGGGTACCAGTACAGAGTCAATGTGGAGGCTATATACAGGGGTACCAGTACAGAGTCAATGTGGAGGCTATATACAGGGGTACCAGTACAGAGTCAATGTGGAGGCTATATACAGGGGTACCAGTACAGAGTCAATGTGGAGGCTATATACAGGAGGTACCAGTACAGAGTCAATGTGGAGGCTATATACAGGGGTACCAGTACAGAGTCAATGTGGAGGCTATATACAGGAGGTACCAGTACAGAGTCAATGTGGAGGCTATATACAGGGGTACCAGTACAGAGTCAATGTGGAGGCTATATACAGGGGGTACCAGTACAGAGTCAATGTGGAGGCTATATACAGGGGTACCAGTACAGAGTCAATGTGGAGGCTATATACAGGGGTACCAGTACAGAGTCAATGTGGAGGCTATATACAGGGGTACCAGTACAGAGTCAATGTGGAGGCTATATACAGGGGTACCAGTACAGAGTCAATGTGGAGGCTATATACAGGGGTACCAGTACAGAGTCAATGTGGAGGCTATATACAGGGGTACCAGTACAGAGTCAATGTGGAGGCTATATACAGGGGTACCAGTACAGAGTCAATGTGGAGGCTATATACAGGGGTACCAGTACAGAGTCAATGTGGAGGCTATATACAGGAGGTACCAGTACAGAGTCAATGTGGAGGCTATATACAGGGGGTACCAGTACAGAGTCAATGTGGAGGCTATATACAGGGGTACCAGTACAGAGTCAATGTGGAGGCTATATACAGGGGTACCAGTACAGAGTCAATGTGGAGGCTATATACAGGAGGTACCAGTACAGAGTCAATGTGGAGGCTATATACAGGAGGTACCAGTACAGAGTCAATGTGGAGGCTATATACAGGGGTACCAGTACAGAGTCAATGTGGAGGCTATATACAGGGGTACCAGTACAGAGTCAATGTGGAGGCTATATACAGGGGGTACCAGTACAGAGTCAATGTGTACCAGTACAGTGTCAATGTGGAGGCTATATACAGGGGTACCAGTACAGTGTCAATGTGGAGGCTATATACAGGGGTACCAGTACAGAGTCAATGTGGAGGCTATATACAGGGGTACCAGTACAGAGTCAATGTGGAGGCTATATACAGGGGTACCAGTACAGAGTCAATGTGGAGGCTATATACAGGGGTACCAGTACAGAGTCAATGTGGAGGCTGTATACAGGGGTACCAGTACAGAGTCAATGTGGAGGCTATATACAGGGGTCAATGTGGAGGCAGTACAGAGTCAATGTGGAGGCTATATACAGGGGTTACCAGTACAGAGTCAATGTGGAGGCTATATACAGGGGTACCAGTACAGAGTCAATGTGGAGGCTATATACAGGGGTACCAGTACAGAGTCAATGTGGAGGCTATATACAGGGGTACCAGTACAGAGTCAATGTGGAGGCTATATACAGGGTACCAGTACAGAGTCAATGTGGAGGCTATATACAGGGGTACCAGTACAGAGTCAATGTGGAGGCTATATACAGGGGTACCAGTACAGAGTCAATGTGGAGGCTATATACAGGGGGTACCAGTACAGAGTCAATGTGGAGGCTATATACAGGAGGTACCAGTACAGAGTCAATGTGGAGGCTATATACAGGGGTGGAGGCTATATACAGGGGTACCAGTACAGAGTCAATGTGGAGGCTATATACAGGAGGTACCAGTACAGAGTCAATGTGGAGGCTATATACAGGGGTACCAGTACAGAGTCAATGTGGAGGCTATATACAGGGGTACCAGTACAGAGTCAATGTGGAGGCTATATACAGGAGGTACCAGTACAGAGTCAATGTGGAGGCTATATACAGGAGATACCAGTACAGTGTCAATGTGGAGGCTATATACAGGGGGTACCAGTACAGAGTCAATGTGGAGGCTATATACAGGAGGTACCAGTACAGAGTCAATGTGGAGGCTATATACAGGGGTACCAGTACAGAGTCAATGTGGAGGCTATATACAGGAGGTACCAGTACAGAGTCAATGTGGAGGCTATATACAGGGGGTACCAGTACAGAGTCAATGTGGAGGCTATATACAGGGGGTACCAGTACAGAGTCAATGTGGAGGCTATATACAGGAGGTACCAGTACAGAGTCAATGTGGAGGCTATATACCAGTACAGAGTCAATGTGGAGGCTATATACAGGAGGTACCAGTACAGAGTCAATGTGGAGGCTATATACAGGAGGTACCAGTACAGAGTCAATGTGGAGGCTATATACAGGAGGTACCAGTACAGAGTCAATGTGGAGGCTATATACAGGGGTACCAGTACAGAGTCAATGTGGAGGCTATATACAGGGGTACCAGTACAGAGTCAATGTGGAGGCTATATACAGGGGTACCAGTACAGAGTCAATGTGGAGGCCATATACAGGGGGTACCAGTACAGAGTCAATGTGGAGGCTATATACAGGGGTACCAGTACAGAGTCAATGTGGAGGCTATATACAGGGGGTACCAGTACAGAGTCAATGTGGAGGCTATATACAGGGGGTACCAGTACAGAGTCAATGTGGAGGCTATATACAGGGGGTACCAGTACAGAGTCAATGTGGAGGCTATATACAGGGGGTACCAGTACAGAGTCAATGTGGAGGCTATATACAGGGGGTACCAGTACAGAGTCAATATGGAGGCTATATACAGGGGGTACCAGTACAGAGTCAATGTGGAGGCTATATACAGGGGTTACCAGTACAGAGTCAATGTGGAGGCTATATACAGGAGGTACCAGTACAGAGTCAATGTGGAGGCTATATACAGGGGTACCAGTACAGAGTCAATGTGGAGGCTATATACAGGGGGTACCAGTACAGAGTCAATATGGAGGCTATATACAGGGGTTACCAGTACAGAGTCAATGTGGAGGCTATATACAGGGGTACCAGTACAGAGTCAATGTGGAGGCTATATACAGGGGTACCAGTACAGAGTCAATGTGGAGGCTATATACAGGGGGTACCAGTACAGAGTCAATGTGGAGGCTATATACAGGGGTTACCAGTACAGAGTCAATGTGGAGGCTATATACAGGGGGTACCAGTACAGAGTCAATGTGGAGGCTATATACAGGAGGTACCAGTACAGAGTCAATGTGGAGGCTATATACAGGAGGTACCAGTACAGAGTCAATGTGGAGGCTATATACAGGGGTACCAGTACAGAGTCAATGTGGAGGCTATATACAGGGGTACCAGTACAGAGTCAATATGGAGGCTATATACAGGGGTACCAGTACAGAGTCAATGTGGAGGCTATATACAGGGGTACCAGTACAGAGTCAATGTGGAGGCTATATACAGGGTACCAGTACAGAGTCAATGTGGAGGCTATATACAGGAGGTACCAGTACAGAGTCAATGTGGAGGCTATATACAGGGGGAACCAGTACAGAGTCAATGTGGAGGCTATATACAGGGGTACCAGTACAGAGTCAATGTGGAGGCTATATACAGGGGAACCAGTACAGAGTCAATGTGGAGGCTATATACAGGGGGTACCAGTACAGAGTCAATGTGGAGGCTATATACAGGGGGTACCAATACAGAGTCAATGTGTAGGCTATATACAGGGGTACCAATACAGAGTCAATGTGGAGGCTATATACAGGAGGTACCAGTACAGAGTCAATGTGGAGGCTATATACAGGAGGTACCAGTACAGAGTCAATGTGGAGGCTATATACAGGAGGTACCAGTACAGAGTCAATGTGGAGGCTATATACAGGGGGTACCAGTACAGAGTCAATGTGGAGGCTATATACAGGAGGTACCAGTACAGAGTCCATGTGGAGGCTATATACAGGAGGTACCAGTACAGAGTCAATGTGGAGGCTATATACAGGGGGTACCAGTACAGAGTCAATGTGGAGGCTATATACAGGAGGTACCCGTACAGAGTCAATGTGGAGACTATATACAGGAGGTACCAGTACAGAGTCAATGTGGAGGCTATATACAGGAGATACCAGTACAGAGTCAATGTGGAGGCTATATACAGGGGTTACCAGTACAGAGTCAATGTGGAGGCTATATACAGGGGGTACCAGTACAGAGTCAATGTGGAGACTATATACAGGGGGTACCAGTACAGAGTCAATGTGGAGGCTATATACAGGAGGTACCAGTACAGAGTCAATGTGGAGGCTATATACAGGGGTACCAGTACAGAGTCAATGTGGAGGCTATATACAGGGGGTACCAGTACAGAGTCAATATGGAGGCTATATACAGGGGTTACCAGTACAGAGTCAATGTGGAGGCTATATACAGGGGGTACCAGTACAGAGTCAATGTGGAGGCTATATACAGGGGGTACCAGTACAGAGTCAATGTGGAGGCTATATACAGGAGGTACCAGTACAGAGTCAATGTGGAGGCTATATACAGGGGGAACCAGTACAGAGTCAATGTGGAGGCTATATACAGGGGGTACCAGTACAGAGTCAATGTGGAGGCTATATACAGGGGGAACCAGTACAGAGTCAATGTGGAGGCTATATACAGGGGGTACCAGTACACAGTCAATGTGGAGGCTATATACAGGGGGTACCAATACAGAGTCAATGTGGAGGCTATATACAGGGGGTACCAATACAGAGTCAATGTGGAGGCTATATACAGGAGGTACCAGTACAGAGTCAATGTGGAGGCTATATACAGGAGGTACCAGTACAGAGTCAATGTGGAGGCTATATACAGGAGGTACCAGTACAGAGTCAATGTGGAGGCTATATACAGGGGGTACCAGTACAGAGTCAATGTGGAGGCTATATACAGGAGGTACCAGTACAGAGTCCATGTGGAGGCTATATACAGGAGGTACCAGTACAGAGTCAATGTGGAGGCTATATACAGGGGGTACCAGTACAGAGTCAATGTGGAGGCTATATACAGGGGGTACCAGTACAGAGTTAATGTGGAGGCTATATACAGGGGGTACCAGTACAGAGTTAATGTGGAGACTATATACAGGGGGTACCAGTACAGAGTTAATGTGGAGGCTGTATACATGAGGTACCAGTACAGAGTCAATGTGGAGACTATATACAGGGGGTACCAGTACAGAGTCAATGTGGAGGCTATATACAGGAGGTACCAGTACAGAGTCAATGTGGAGGCTATATACAGGGGGTACCAGTACAGAGTCAATGTGGAGGCTATATACAGGAGGTACCAGTACAGAGTCAATGTGGAGACTATATACAGGGGGTACCAGTACAGAGTCAATGTGGAGACTATATACAGGGGGTACCAGTACAGAGTCAATGTGGAGACTATATACAGGGGGTACCAGTACAGAGTCAATGTGGAGGCTATATACAGGGGGTACCAGTACAGAGTCAATGTGGAGGCTATATACAGGAGGTACCAGTACAGTGTCAATGTGGAGGCTATATACAGGAGGTACCAGTACAGTGTCAATGTGGAGGCTATATACAGGGGGTACCAGTACAGAGTCAATGTGGAGGCTATATACAGGGGGTACCAGTACAGAGTCAATGTGGAGGCTATATACAGGGGGTACCAGTACAGTGTCAATGTGGAGGCTATATACAGGAGATACCAGTACAGAGTTAATGTGGAGGCTGTATACAGGAGGTACCCGTACAGAGTTAATGTGGAGGCTGTATACAGGAGGTACCAGTACAGAGTCAATGTGGAGACTATATACAGGGGGTACCAGTACAGAGTCAATGTGGAGGCTATATACAGGAGGTACCAGTACAGAGTCAATGTGGAGGCTATATACAGGGGTACCAGTACAGAGTCAATGTGGAGGCTATATACAGGGGGTACCAGTACAGAGTCAATATGGAGGCTATATACAGGGGTTACCAGTACAGAGTCAATGTGGAGGCTATATACAGGGGTACCAGTACAGAGTCAATGTGGAGGCTATATACAGGGGTACCAGTACAGAGTCAATGTGGAGGCTATATACAGGAGGTACCAGTACAGAGTCAATGTGGAGGCTATATACAGGGGGAACCAGTACAGAGTCAATGTGGAGGCTATATACAGGGGGTACCAGTACAGAGTCAATGTGGAGGCTATATACAGGGGGAACCAGTACAGAGTCAATGTGGAGGCTATATACAGGGGGTACCAGTACAGAGTCAATGTGGAGGCTATATACAGGGGGTACCAATACAGAGTCAATGTGGAGGCTATATACAGGGGGTACCAATACAGAGTCAATGTGGAGGCTATATACAGGAGGTACCAGTACAGAGTCAATGTGGAGGCTATATACAGGAGGTACCAGTACAGAGTCAATGTGGAGGCTATATACAGGAGGTACCAGTACAGAGTCAATGTGGAGGCTATATACAGGGGGTACCAGTACAGAGTCAATGTGGAGGCTATATACAGGAGGTACCAGTACAGAGTCCATGTGGAGGCTATATACAGGAGGTACCAGTACAGAGTCAATGTGGAGGCTATATACAGGGGTACCAGTACAGAGTCAATGTGGAGGCTATATACAGGGGTACCAGTACAGAGTTAATGTGGAGGCTATATACAGGGGTACCAGTACAGAGTTAATGTGGAGACTATATACAGGGGTACCAGTACAGAGTTAATGTGGAGGCTGTATACATGAGGTACCAGTACAGAGTCAATGTGGAGACTATATACAGGGGGTACCAGTACAGAGTCAATGTGGAGGCTATATACAGGAGGTACCAGTACAGAGTCAATGTGGAGGCTATATACAGGGGTACCAGTACAGAGTCAATGTGGAGGCTATATACAGGAGGTACCAGTACAGAGTCAATGTGGAGACTATATACAGGGGTACCAGTACAGAGTCAATGTGGAGACTATATACAGGGGTACCAGTACAGAGTCAATGTGGAGACTATATACAGGGGGTACCAGTACAGAGTCAATGTGGAGGCTATATACAGGGGGTACCAGTACAGAGTCAATGTGGAGGCTATATACAGGGGGTACCAGTACAGAGTCAATGTGGAGGCTATATACAGGAGGTACCAGTACAGTGTCAATGTGGAGGCTATATACAGGAGGTACCAGTACAGTGTCAATGTGGAGGCTATATACAGGGGGTACCAGTACAGAGTTAATGTGGAGGCTATATACAGGAGGTACCAGTACAGTGTCAATGTGGAGGCTATATACAGGAGGTACCAGTACAGTGTCAATGTGGAGGCTATATACAGGAGGTACCAGTACAGTGTCAATGTGGAGGCTATATACAGGGGTACCAGTACAGTGTCAATGTGGAGGCTATATACAGGAGGTACCAGTACAGTGTCAATGTGGAGGCTATATACAGGAGGTACCAGTACAGTGTCAATGTGGAGGCTATATACAGGAGGTACCAGTACAGTGTCAATGTGGAGGCTATATACAGGGGGTACCAGTACAGTGTCAATGTGGAGGCTATATACAGGGGGTACCTGTACAGAGTCAATGTGGAGGCTATATACAGGGGGTACCAGTACAGAGTCAATGTGGAGGCTATATACAGGGGGTACCAGTACAGAGTCAATGTGGAGGCTATATACAGGGGTACCAGTACAGTGTCAATGTGGAGGCTATATACAGGGGGTACCAGTACAGAGTCAATGTGGAGGCTATATACAGGGGTACCAGTACAGAGTCAATGTGGAGGCTATATACAGGGGTACCAGTACAGAGTCAATGTGGAGGCTATATACAGGGGGTACCAGTACAGAGTCAATGTGGAGGCTATATACAGGGGGTACCAGTACAGAGTCAATGTGGAGGCTATATACAGGGGTACCAGTACAGTGTCAATGTGGAGGCTATATACAGGGGGTACCTGTACAGAGTCAATGTGGAGGCTATATACAGGGGTACCAGTACAGAGTCAATGTGGAGGCTATATACAGGGGGTACCAGTACAGAGTCAATGTGGAGGCTATATACAGGGGTACCAGTACAGTGTCAATGTGGAGGCTATATACAGGGGTACCAGTACAGAGTCAATGTGGAGGCTATATACAGGGGGTACCAGTACAGAGTCAATGTGGAGGCTATATACAGGGGGTACCAGTACAGAGTCAATGTGGAGGCTATATACAGGGGGTACCAGTACAGAGTCAATGTGGAGGCTATATACAGGGGGTACCAGTACAGAGTCAATGTGGAGGCTATATACAGGGGGTACCAGTACAGAGTCCATGTGGAGGCTATATACAGGAGGTACTGTCTTCAACAGGGACACAAACTATGCAGTTATTGAATGTGGGGTTTTAAGGGGCATTCTACTGAAGTTATACACTTCAATATGTTGTTCAGTACTGTAGGAATTGTTAAAGGGTCATCTGCCATTGGTTCATATATTTTTGGGACTTTTCAATTCGATGTATTGAATTCTCCATGTGGTCTATATTAAAGTTCCCCTCGTCTAATATAACAGGCTTTTAAAATTCTATATTGGTGCATATTTTCTACTTAAAATAACAAAGGGACGCAAAAGCCACCCATTTCGTGGAACGACCCTTTAACATTTGCGTCACAAACACTATTTTAGGAAATCATGATGAAAGTGGCCATTTTAGACATATGCATGCCTCTTGTAAGACTCTATGATTGCAATAGATGGTCATCAGTTTACCATCTGTTTGATGTTCTCATTCACACAGGAGAGAGACATGACTATCGTGGATCCTCTGGGGAGCCTCAACAACATCCTGATGCTGACGAGGCAGTGAAGAGTCTCTCCAGATCAGAACACCAGATGGTACAGCTTGGTCTGGTCTAGCTCTATCTGGGTCTGGGCTGTGTTTCTGTAAAGCACTTTATGTCAACAGTGGCATCAGCATCCATAATGATATGTCTGTGTGTCCCCTCTTTATGGTTACCAGGACAACGCTAGCACTTCCTCCCTCCCGGAGTCCTCGTGTCATGCCTCTCCCGGTAGCACCTTACTGCTGGGTATGAAGAGGTTGTCTGTGCTGCTGGTGGACTGCAGGAAAACAACGGGGCTGAGTGGACTCATCAAAGTAAGTGCTGTAGTTTAGTTTGAACAAATTAAATAGATCTGCCCACCGGTATCTGTTACCAGGACAACCAGCAGAGTTCTGTTAGTTGACAGGAAGAGATACTGGTGTCTGTTACCAGGACAACCAGCAGAGTTCTGTTTGTTGACAGGAAGATAGACTGGTGTATATGGATGTTATGAATATTATAACACTGAAAAAGGATTCTCCCAATGAAAAGAGAGAAACCAATTGACCATATAAAACCTTGATGAAAGTTAGCTTTGGAGAGATAGTTTCAAGATGATCCAATGTAAGGTGCTTGTTTTACAAAAACTTTTCCTTAAAACATTATGGATGTCACATTGCCTGTCCCAGTCAACGCCCCTATCTTTACAAGACTGTAGAAACAGGCAAACTAAACTCAAGACACTGTTAATTAACTAATACTGGAGGAAAGCTGTGATCAGGCTGCCCACTCAAGAGAAAGCTTCAAACTGTAACCAGTGCTGGCAACCTGGTTATCCATCAACCTACCAGGGTAGTTACAAACAGTAGAGGAATGAAATCATTAATGAGTTTTGATCATATCTTTACTAATGCTGCAGAAATGGGTTTTAAAGCAGTATCCAGATCCATCAGATGTAGTGATCACAATATAGTAGCCATGTCTAGGAAAACCACAGTTCCAAAGGCTGGGCCTAATATTGTGTATAAGAGGTCATACATTTTTTTGTAGTGATTCCTATGTTGTTGATGTAAATAATATTTGTTGGCCCTTGGTGTGTAATGATGAGCAACCAGACACTGCCCTTGACACATTTGAAACTGCTTATCCCAGTTACTAATAAGCAGCACCCATTAAGAAAAGGACTGTAAAAACTGGTAATTCCATGTGGATTGATGAGGAATTACAAAATGGTATGATGAAGAGGGACGCAAAAAAGATGGCAAATAGGTCTGGCTGAATAACTGATTGGCAAACCTATTGTAAATTGAGAAATCATGTGACTAAACTGAATAAAAAGAAGAAAGTACACTATGAAACAAAGATAAATGACATGAAGAATGATAGTAAAAATCTTTGGAGCATCTTCAATGACATTTTGCGCAAATAAAATCAACAATGACAAGTCACTGGTGTCTGACAACGTGGATGGAAAATTGAGGATAATAGCAGCCGATATTGCCGATATTGCCATTCCTATTTGCCTTGTCTTTAGCTAGCTACATAGTCGTCGTTGTATCAAAGATAATTGCGTAATTATTGTATTTCGTCGTCTCCTATCTGCCCAACACGTTCACCGTCTACCGTAGCACTGTAGTAACTATCACACTCAACTGAACGACTTGATTAGTGTAGTGTTAGCTAGCTACATAGTTGTCTTTGCTGTCTTCGTATCCAAGATAATTGTGTAGTTTAGAGTGTGGAGTCTTAGAGTGATAATTGCGTTATTATCGTATTTCGTCGTCCTCCTATCTGCCTAGCAGCTAGCCAGCTAGCATACGTTCACCGGCTACCGTAGCACTGTAGTAACTATCACACTCAACTGAACGACTTGATTAGTGTAGTATTAGCTAGCTACATAGTTGTCTTTGCTGTCTTCGTATCCAAGATAATTGTGTAGTTAGAGTGTGTAGTCTTAGAGTAATTATCTTAATTCACCGAGGTTAGCTAGCCAGCTATTTTGTCGTCCTTAACGTAGGAGACACTCCTAGCTAGCCAATAGCCAGCCAACGTCTACTGAATAGAACTTTCGCATTCCGGTCGCATTCCGCTTCGCTCCACAGGTAGTATCGCATTTTCATTTCATTTCATTACAGTCCCAACGGTGTGATTTGTTTGATCGTAGCTAGCTACATAGCCGTCTTTGTTTCAAAGATAATTGTGTAGTCTAGAGCGATTTTCTAGGTTAGCTAGCCAGCTATTGTCGTTCTCCTAACGCAACGTAACGTAACCAACACTGCTAGCTAGCCAGCTAGCCCCCGAAAAGCAGCATTGTAGAAACTTCACACTCAACGGAACGACTTGATTAGGGTAGTGTCAACAACGCAGCTAGCCTACCTCAGCAGTACTGTATCATTTTAATCATTTTAGTCAATTAGATTCTTGCTACGTAAGCTTAACTTTCTGAACATTCGAGACGTGTAGTCCACTTGTCATTCCAATCTCCTCTGCATTAGCGTAGCCTCTTCTCTAGCCTGTCAACTATGTGTCTGTCTATCCCTGTTCTCTCCTCTCTGCACAGACCATACAAACGCTCCACACCGCATGGCCGCGGCCACCCTAATCTGGTGGTCCCAGCGCGCACGACCCACGTGGAGTTCCAGGTCTCCGGTAGCCTCTGGAACTGCCGATCTGCGGCCAACAAGGCAGAGTTCATCAACAATGGAGCAAATGTATCACTATCAGAGGGGTGTATTATGACATCAGATAGAACTACTCAGACATTCCAAATATCACTTGATAATCAGAGGGGTGAATTATGACATCATATAGAACTACTCAGACATTCCAAATCAGGCTTCATCCACATCATCAAGGTGGATATTGATCCAACCATTTCAAAAGTAATGACTGGGTTGATGGAAACAGGATATGCCTGTACACTTTTATAAATGCTGACAGACGATTTGTTACTTCGTTTGACAATTTGTTTGTATATTTGTGTCAGTAAAAATGTCTAAGTGAGAAATGGCTGTGGAAACTCCTTAATGATAACAATCACATCTTAGTTAACTTGGAGTCACATGATATGTTGTGTGGTCCTCCCACTATGACTTGAGAAACCATGTAGTTTATTAGGCTACAGATTAAATAAGTTATGAACTTCACAGGGTGGTGAAAGTGCACGTGATGAGCTTGATGCTCCTTTCCAATACATTTTGAGGTTCTTATTCTGGTGACATGATGATCGATGCTTGGTTGCCATTTGACAAATAAAATTATAATCTCATCATTCGGGTAACAACGTTTATTCAACCAGTAGGAGGCTTGTAAATGCCACCAGGAAAGTCGAAAGAGGAACTTTTCATTTAGACAATAATACACAGCAATCTGTGGGAGAGTTGTGGTGGATATTATAAAATAAGGATCTGCTGGAGTCCAAGTCAAACCAAGATTCTTTATTTCTGAGCTCAGAGAGAATAACAGAGTTACACAGTGCAGTGTAGACCGTCGGAATTCCTGAAGTATTGAGTGATTAGCACATATCTTTATAGTTTCCTGTTCCTGGGCGGGACTTTATTCATACAAGGACACAGGTGCAAATTGGTTTGCAACACAGGATGATACTCCCAAGAACAGGAGCTTATAATACAGTTTCACAAGGTTAGTCACATACTCAGTTATGTGGACACACAAACAATTAACATTTTCCATTACAGAGTCTGAACATTTTCATGTCATTAAATCATCAGTGGGCTACAATGCAAATGTCAACAATGGAACTAATGCATTACATCCAAATATCACTTGATTATCTGTAGTGCTGGAGGAATGACACACCCAGATAAACACACAGTCAGAGTTTAAAAAAAGGACAGTTTAAAAGAAGGAACCTGATCTTCTTTATATTCAAACTGACAGACTCCATATTCACTTCATGTTTTCTAATAAAAACAAACAAATATATGTTTGAGTATACCCTGTAACATTTAATTACATATGGTAAAGACAGGTAAACACATTGTCAGTCAACAATATAAGACAACAGGAGCACTGTGTATGTTCTCTGATGAATTTTAAGTCATGTGATGTGAAATATCAACATACACGCTAAGAGAAGTAATTTCTCTCTCCTGTGTGGATTCTCTCATGATGTTTAAGTGACTTATGAGTAATATGTTTTCCCACAGTCTGAGCGTTTCTAAGCCTTCTTCTCTGTGTGCAGTCTAATGTGTTCTTTCAGGCTTCCTAAATGGGCAAATGGTTTGCACCCTGGGAGGATTGGTAAGGCTTCTCTCCTGTGTGTATTCTCACATGTCGTTTCAGGTTTCCTCTCTGGTTGAAAAACTTTCCACATTGGGAGCAGTGGTACGGCTTCTCTCCTGTGTGTATTCTCTCATGTTCTTTCAGCATCCCCGAATGGTTGAAACACTTTCCACATTGGGAGCAGTGGTACGGCTTCTCTCCTGTGTGTATTTTCTCATGTTGTTTCAGGTGTCCACTCCGGTTGAAACACTTTCCACATTGTGAGCAGTGGTACGGCTTCTCTCCTGTGTGTATTCTCTCATGTTCTTTCAGCATCCCCGAATGGTTGAAACACTTTCCACATTGGGAGCAGTGGTAAGGCTTCTCCCCTGTGTGTATTCTCTCATGTTCTTTCAGCATCCCCGAATGGTTGAAACACTTTCCACATTGGGAGCAGTGGTACGGCTTCTCTCCTGTGTGTATTTTCTCATGTTGTTTCAGGTGTCCACTCCGGTTGAAACACTTTCCACATTGTGAGCAGTGGTAGGGCTTCTCTCCTGTGTGTATTCTCTCATGTTCTTTCAGCATCCCCGAATGGTTGAAACACTTTCCACATTGGGAGCAGTGGTAAGGCTTCTCTCCTGTGTGTATTCTCTCATGTCGTTTCAGCGCCCCCGACTGGTTGAAACACCTTCCACATTGGAAGCAGTGGTAAGGCTTCTCCCCTGTGTGTATCCTCTCATGTTGTTTCAGGTGTGCTTTGTGGTTGAAACACTGTCCACACTGGGAGCAGTGGTGTCGTCTTGCTGGTTTGGACGTCCCTGGCTCTGGTTCCTCTGAGTCTGGTCTTTCTCCTGCCAAAGATAGTGTTATTTTTAAATAGAGACCCAAATGAAACCACATGATAAAAAAACCTTGCTACGAGGGTAAATCCTAAATCAGATCTCTCAATAAACTGAGGCCAGTGTTAACAATCTTAGTGTGATTTTAAAACAAATGTAGAGCTTCCTGGTAATTACTGCTATGTTTACATTTACTTATTCATCCTGTTTTACAAGTCAGAACACAAAAAACTAGACAGTTCTAGGACACTGAAGACACAGACGTCGCTGGATTCCAATTAAACAGGTGGTTCTAAATATATAACATTCATAGCTGTATGATACAGAATGTGACCTACACACTTCCTTAAACATAAAATAACTAAAGAAGTAATTTTGTGTGGAAGTCCAAAACTTGTTTTTACGTCGCAGATACAAAGCACATCAGTAACATCTCCCCGTTGTTGAAAGGGTTCGACACATTGCTGTTTAATTGGACCAATTTCTTATTTAGACATTCACAGATTTTCAACATTTTGATTATCGCTGATGTCATATTTTGGGTAAATGTTCCTAAAACTGATAGTAACAACAAAAAACAAAAATATAAACGCAACACGTAAAGTGTTGGATGTTTCATGAGCTGAACAAAAAAGATAGCAGAATTTTTTACATTTATACAACATTTATTCTTTGCCAAGATAATCCATCCACCTGACAGGTGTGT
Source organism: Oncorhynchus nerka (assembly GCF_034236695.1). Taxonomy (NCBI): domain Eukaryota; kingdom Metazoa; phylum Chordata; class Actinopteri; order Salmoniformes; family Salmonidae; genus Oncorhynchus; species Oncorhynchus nerka. The sequence goes on from NW_027039506.1 coordinate 27,990, forward strand.
TATATCAAGAAGCTGATTGAACAGCTGGATTATTACACAGGTCCACCTTGTGCTGGGGATAATAAAAGGATACTCGAAAATGTGCAGTTTGGTCACACAACAATGCCACAGATCTCTGAGGGAGCGGGCAATTGGCATGCTGACTGCAGGAATGTCCACTGGAGCTGTTACGGAATTGAATGTACAGTACCAGTCAAAAGTTTGGACTCAGCTACTCATTCAAGGGTTTTTCTTTATTTTTACTATTTTCTACATTGTAGAATAATAAAGACATCAAAATGATTAAAAAACACATGGAATCATGTAGTAACCACAAGTGTTAAATCAAAATATATATTTTATTCTTCAAAAGTTGCCACCCTTGCTTTCTCTCAAACAGCTTCAACTGGAATCCTTTTCCAACAGTCTTGTAGGCGTTCCCACATATGCTGAGAACTTGTAGGCCGCTTTCCCTTCACCTCTGCGATCCAACTCATCCCAAACCATCTTGATTTGGTTGAGGTCGGGGGATTGTGTAGGCCAGGTCATCTGATGCAGCACTCCATCACTCTCCTTCTTGGTAAAATAGCTCTTACACAGCCTGGAGGTGTGTTGGGTCATTGTCCTGTTGAAAAACAAATGACAGTGGGACTAAGCCCAAACCAGATGGGATGGCATATAGCTGTAGAATGTTGTGGAAGCCATGCTGGTTAAGTGTGACTTGAATAAATAAATCAATGACAATGTCAACAGCAAAGCACCCGCACACCATCACATCTCCTCCTCCATGCTTCACGGTGGGAACCACACATGCGGAGATAATCTGTTCATCTACTCCTCGTCTCACAAAGACATGAGTCTCAAATTTGGACTCATCAGACCCAAGGACAGATATCCATCGGTCTAATGTCCATTGCTCGTGTTTCTTGGCCCAAGCAAGTCTCTTCTTCTTATTGGTGTCCTTTAGTAGTGGTTTCCTTGCAGCAATTCGACCATGAAGGCCTGATTCACGCAGTCTCCTCTGAACCGATGATGTTGAGATGTGTCTGTTACTTGAACTTTGTGAAGCATTTATTTGGGCTGCAATTTCTAAGGCTGGTAACTCTACTGAACTTTTGCATCAGAAGTAACTCTGGATCTTCCATTATTGTGGTGGTCCTTAAAGTAATGATGGACTGTTGTTTCTCTTTGCTTATTTGAGCTGTTCTTGACATAATATGGACTTCGTCTTTTACCCAATAGGGCTATCTTCTGTATACCACCCCTACCTTGTCCCAACACAACTGATTGGTTCAAACACATTAACACCTGTTATGGCTAGGGATTCCGCTAGCGGAACATTTCGACAACATCCGGTGAAATTGCAGAGTGCAAAATATATATTTTTTTTTATTAGAAAAAAGTTACTTTCATGCATTCACAAGTGCAATACCACAAATTAAAGCTTAAGACTCCATAATGTTTCATCATTAGATTCTACAAAGCTCCTTTAAGTCTCCATAATGTTTCATCATTAGATGCCACAGTCCTCCTTTAAGACTCCATAATGTTTCATTATTAGATGCTACAGTCCTCCTTTAAGTCTCCATAATGTTTCATCATTAGATGCTACAGTCCTCCTTTAAGACTCCATAATGTTTCATCATTAGATGCTACAAGGCTCCTTTAAGACTCCATCATGTTTCATCATTAGATTCTACAAGGCTCCTTTAAGTCTCCATAATGTTTCATCATTAGATGCTACAGTCCTCCTTTAAGACTCCATAATGTTTCATCATTAGATGCTACAGTCCTCCTTTAATACTCCATCATGTTTAGAATGTGTCTGGAAGCGCTACTCTATCTATTCTATTCTCATCCTTTCGGATTTAATAATATTTAATAATAATAATAACAATGTTATAATAGGTAATAACTAACTTTAATAACTAGGGTTAATACCTGCCTGGCCCACCAACAAAATATTTCTTTAGCCCCCTCTAACAATACCGCTACAGAATTAGCATAGTAGGCCATGTAACTTAACCTGTAGTGACACCCAGCCCGTGAACGGGACCGTTATCATCATCTGACACTAATTTGCATAACGCAACGGACATAAATCTTCCTAGAAAATATTCCTATTCATGAAATCTATTGGAACACAGCTTAGCCTTTTGTTAATCACCCTGTCATCTCAGATTTTCAAAATATGCTTTACAGCCAACGCTAGACAAGCATCTGTGTAAGTTTATCATAGCCTAGCATAGCATTATGCCTTGCTAGCAGCAGGCAAACTTGTCACGGAAATCAGAAAAGCAATCAAATTAAATCGTTTACCTTTGAACTTCAAATGTTTTCACTCACGAGACTCCCAGGTAGACAGCCAAAGTTCATTTTTTCCCAAAATATTATTTTTGTAGGCGAAATAGCTCTGTTTGTTCTTCACGTTTGGCTGAGAAATCGCCTGGAAATTGCGGTCACAACTCCGAAAAATATTCCAAATTAGCTCCATAATATCGACAAAAACATGGGAAACGTTGTTTAGAATCAATCCTTTTTCTCTAGGACCGATTGGAGTAATGGCTACCTCTGCACTTTACGCGAGAATCTCTCTCGGAGCCACCATGTGACCACTTACGCAATGTGCCCCCATACGGCTATTCTTCAACAGAAATGCGTAAAACTACGTCACAATGCTGTAGACACCTTGGGGAATAAGTAGAAAGCGTAAGCTCGTTGATGGTACATTCAAAGCCATATACGGAGTCATTGGAACGCAGCGCTTTCAAAACCTGGGGCACTTCCGGGTTGGATTTTTCTCAGGCTTTCGCCTGCAACATCAGTTCTGTTATACTCACAGACAATATCTTTACAGTTTTGGAAACGTTAGAGTGTTTTCTATCCAAAGCTGTCAATTATATGCATATTCTAGTATCTTTTCCTGACAAAATATCCCGTTTAAAACGGGGACGTTTTTTTCCCAAAAATGAAAATACTGCCCCCGAACGGAACACCAAGAGTTTTTAAGGTAATCAGAAATATTTAGGACTAACGTATTCCTTGACACCCATTCTGAAACTGACTGCAGCTCTATGTTAAGTGTTGCAGTCATTTCCGTCTTTTGCCTCCCTCTTCATCATACCATTTTTAAATTCCTCATCAATTCACATGGATTTAACAGTTTTTACAGTCATTTTCTTAATGGGTGCATGCTTATTAGTAACTGGGATAAGCAGTTTCAAATGTGTCAAGGTGATAGAGGAATTTTAAATTGCTTTTATTCTTTAATTGCCAAAACCAATTAGCACTCATTTCTAATTCATTTAATGAGTTGTAAGTTCATTAATTATGCATGAAGTAGATCGAGACCAGTCTTAAAAGCCAGGTTAAAGAGCGTTTAATTCCAGAGAGTACTAAATGCTTACACACATTACCACAGGTTATAAACTGAAAATGACGTCAGCGTTTTCCAAACGTTCCGTTTCACAAACAGAGGGCCCCTCTAATTCTCAAGCCTCCGCGTTATCAGCACGAAGTCAAGGACAGTCAGCATAAATCAACATTCCCGACCATTTTGGAGATGGCCCGTTCCCACCACCTGGAGATTTGTACAACTGAATGAACTTAAAGAACAGACCTTCATTGTTACTAAACTTCCTGACTACATTATATACAATTGTGAAAGGGAGCAAGAGGGACAATACATTATAGCATTTGGACTAGTCAGTTTCTGATTGGAATGTATACATAATTAGTCATTTCAAACATATTTTCCTCTATCACCCGCCCTCCTTTCGGAAAAGCTGACCACGACTCCATTTTGTTGATCCCTGCCTACAGACAGAAACTAAAACAAGAAGCTCCCACGCTGAGGTCTGTCCAACGCTGGTCCGACTAATCTGATTCCACACTCCAAGACTGCTTCCATCACGTGGACTGGGATATGTTTCGTATTGCGTCAGACAACAACATTGACGAATACGCTGATTCGGTGAGCGAGTTCATTAGAACGTGCGTTGAAGATGTCGTTCCCATAGCAACGATTAAAACATTCCCAAACCAGAAACCGTGGATTGATGGCAGCATTCGCGTGAAACTGAAAGCGCGAACCACTGCTTTTAATCAGGGCAAGGTGACCGGAAACATGACCGAATACAAACAGTGCAGCTATTCCCTCCGCAAGGCAATCAAACAAGCTAAGCGTCAGTATAGAGACAAAGTAGAATCTCAATTCAACGGCTCAGACACAAGAGGTATGTGGCAGGGTCTACAGTCAATCACGGATTACAAAAAGAAAACCAGCCCAGTCACGGACCAGGATGTCTTGCTCCCAGGCAGACTAAATAACTTTTTTGCCCGCTTTGAGGACAATACAGTGCCACTGACACGGCCTGCAACGAAAACATGCGGACTCTCCTTCACTGCAGCCGAGGTGAGTAAAACATATAAACGTGTTAACCCTCGCAAGGCTGCAGGCCCAGTCGGCATCCCCAGCCGCGCCCTCAGAGCATGCGCAGACCAGCTGGCTGGTGTGTTTACGGACATATTCAATCAATCCCTATCCCAGTCTGCTGTTCCCACATGCTTCAAGAGGGCCACCATTGTTCCTGTTCCCAAGAAAGCTAAGGTAACTGAGCTAAACGACTACCACACCGTAGCACTCACTTCCGTCATCATGAAGTGCTTTGAGAGACTAGTCAAGGACCATATCACCTCCACCCTACCTGACACCCTAGACCCACTCCAATTTGCTTACCGCCCAAATAGGTCCACAGACGATGCAATCTCAACCACACTGCACACTGCCCTAATCCATCTGGACAAGAGGAATACCTATGTGAGAATGCTGTTCATCGACTACAGCTCAGCATTTAACACCATAGTACCCTCCAAGCTCGTCATCAAGCTCGAGACCCTGGGTCTCGACCCCGCCCTGTGCATCTGGGTACTGGACTTCCTGACGGGCCACCCCCAGGTGGTGAGGGTAGGCAACAACATCTCCACCCCGCTGATCCTCAACACTGGGGCCCCACAATGGTGCGTTCTGAGCCCTCTCCTGTAATCCCTGTTCACCCACGACTGCGTGGCCACGCACGCCTCCAACTCAATCATCAAGTTTGCGGACGACACAACAGTAGGTTTTGGCCTTTCTAGGGAGTTTTTCCTAGCCACCGTGCTTCTACACCTCCATTGCTTGCTGTTTGGGGTTTTAGGCTGGGTTTCTGTACAGCACTTTGAGATATCAGCTGATGTACGAAGGGCTATATAAATAAATTTGATTTGATTTGATTTGGTAGGCTTGATTACCAACAACGACGAGACGGCCTACAGGGAGGAGGTGAGGGCCCTCGGAGTGTGGTGTCAGGAAAATAACCTCACACTCAACATCAACAAAACTAAGGAGATGATTGTGGACTTCAGGAAACAGCAGAGGGAACACCCCTATCCACATCGATGGAACAGTAGTGGAGAGGGTAGTAAGTTTTAAGTTCCTCGGCATACACATCACAGACAAACTGAATTGGTCCACCCACAAAGACAGCATCGTGAAGAAGGCGCAGCAGCGCCTCTTCAACCTCAGGAGGCTGAAGAAATTTGGCTTGTCACCAAAAGCACTCACAAACTTCTACAGATGCACAATCGAGAGCATCCTGGCGGGCTGTATCACCGCCTGGTACGGCAACAGCTCCGCCCACAACCGTAAAGCTCTCCAGAGGGTAGTGAGGTCTGCACAACGCATCACCGGGGGCAAACTACCTGCCCTCCAGGACACCTACACCACCCGATGTTACAGGAAGGCCATAAAGATCATCAAGGACAACAACCACCCGAGCCACTGCCTGTTCACCCCGCTATCATCCAGAAGGCGAGGTCAGTACAGGTGCATCAAAGCTGGGACCGAGAGACTGAAAAACAGCTTCTATCTCAAGGCCATCAGGCTGTTAAACAGCCACCACTAACATTGAGTGGCTGCTGCAAACACACTGACTCAACTCCAGCCACTTTAATAATGGGAATTGATGGGAATTGATGTAAAATATATCACTAGCCACTTTAAACAATGCTACCTAATATAATGTTTACATTCCCTACATTATTCATCTCATATGTATACGTATATACTGTACTCTATATCATCTACTGCATCTTCACTAGATGTATCACTAGCCACTTTAACTATGCCTCTTTGTTTACATACTCATCTCATATGTATATACTGTACTCGATACTATCTGAAGGATAGGACTGGATGGTCTTCAGAGGTAGATGGGAGAGGTTTAGGGTAACTGAAGGATAGGACTGGATGGTCTTCAGAGATAGATGGGAGAGGTTTAGGGTAACTGAAGGATAGGACTGGATGGTCTTCAGAGATAGATGGGAGAGGTTTAGGGTAACTGAAGGATAGGACTGGATGGTCTTCAGAGGTAGATGGGAGAGGTTTAGGGTAACTGGATGGTCTTCAGAGATAGATGGGAGAGGTTTAGGGTAACTGAAGGATAGGACTGGATGGTCTTCAGAGATAGATGGGAGAGGTTTAGGGTAACTGAAGGATAGGACTGGATGGTCTTCAGAGATCGATGGGAGAGGTTTAGGGTAACTGAAGGATAGGACTGGATGGTCTTCAGAGACAGATGGGAGAGGTTTAGGGTAACTGAAGGATAGGACTGGATGGTCTTCAGAGATCGATGGGAGAGGTTTAGGGTAACTGAAGGATAGGATTAAAAACAAACTAAATATAACTATTGTATAATACACTGTGTCTGTAAAATGTACATAGTATGTATAAGCCGGACTTAGAAGCCAAATAGTTGTTGTGCATTAGTTCCCTCCAATCAGGGAAGGGGTGATAGGGTTACTGGAAAACAAAGGAAAATATATGTTTATACATACAGTGCCTTTTAAAGTATTCAGGTTTTTAGAAATTATTACAAATGTATATATATTTTAAACAGAAATAACTGATTTACATAAGTATTCAGACCCTTTGCTATGAGAATTGAAATTGAGCTCAGGTGCATCTTGTTTCCATTGATCATCCTTGAGATGTTTCTACAACTTGATTGGAGTCCTCCTGTGGTAAATTAAATTGATTGGACATGATTTGGAAAGGCACACACCTGTCTATATAAGGTTCCACAGTTTGCAGCGCAAGTCAGAACAAAAATTAAATGACTTCTTATGACATTGTTTGCCAGACTGAACATTGTAAATCATATTTTTCCAAACTGCGTTACCCCCTCTAGTTAGCAGATGGCGAGTATGAGTTTTTCAGGTGATGCTTTTTGCGTGAAAATAAAAGAGAGCTGCACACTCTTGGAGCTCAGATGCAATAATTTAATTACCAACGTTACGACAGCCAAGCTGTCTTCATCAGGGATGCTTCTTGCGTGACGTATAATCTAGTGGACGTGACAGGAGGACTTCTTCAACAGCGACAAAAGGCTTCTGATTGAAACACGCTGTGCTTTGCGAGCAAACCTAAAACCAAAACATTGAAGCTCTTTAGACCAATCTTGTGTATTTTATTCTTAGGTAAACAGAATTATGTTCAAAACGCTATCTACTGGTTCATTTAAACGTAATTTGCTTGTTAAATTAGCAAATATGTTACATTGATACTGTGTAACAGTATGTATAACTTTAATCTGTCCCCTCGCCCATACCCAGGCGCGAACCAGGGACCCTCTGCACGCATCAACATCAGTCACCAACGAAACACCGTTACCCATCGCTCCACAAAACCACTACTTCGAGGTGTCAGAGCAAGTGACGTCACCAATTGAAACGCTACTTGGCGCTAAATAATACTTTTAAAATCAATTGGATTCTGAAGTATATTAAGAACCAGAACAGTATTTGGAATGTCTTGCCCTTAGTATTATTTGACTCTGTTAGTGGTTTAGAATTTTTGCTTTGATGTAATTTTAATGTTGATAAAATCCTAGTAAAATTGGCTAAATTCCATAAGCAGGCGATTTTAGCTTGGATGTTAGCGTATAAACACATTTCCCCTCACAGATACGTTCTATGGAAAAACTAAGATATACGATTTAAAAATAAGTCTATTTTTTTCGTAACTGGTTTGAGAATAACTGGCTACTGATCAACCTAACAACAAATATTAGCATCTTAGCTCTTATTGCAGGACTTTGACTGTGGTACATCACCTCCCCAGTCAACCTATTGTGTGTATTGAACATTCATATTGAACAGCCTTACCTATAGAGTAGCACCACCACCCATCAGCCCATTCTCTTCTTGATGTCAAAGCTGCATTGTATTGCTGCTATAGGAGTTTATGATTAATAATCCTATTTACTTCAAGCCCCACTAAGATGTCACCATACTATTCATTTAAAGCCCCTCTGTCAGATATAAATCATCAGAGTGGGAAACCAACTGACATGGAAACAATGGAGCAAATGTATCACTATCAGAGGGGTGTATTATGACATCAGATAGAACTACTCAGACATTCCAAATATCACTTGATAATCAGAGGGGTGAATTATGACATCATATAGAACTACTCCAGACATTCCAAATCAGGATTCATCCATATCATGAAGGTGGATATTGATCCAACCATTTCAAAAGTAATGACCGGGCTGATGGAAACAGGATATGCCTGTACACTTTTATAAATGCCGACAGACTATTTGTTACTCCGTTTGACAATTTGTTTGTATATTTGTGTCAGTAAAAATGTCTAAGCGAGAAATGGCTGTGGAAACTCCTTAATGATAACAACCACATCTTAGTTAACTTGGAGTCACATGATATGTTGTGTGGTCCTCCCACTATGACTTGAGAAACCATGTAGTTTATTAGGCTACAGATGAAATAAGTTATGAACTTCACAGGGTGGTGAAAGTGCACATGATGAGCTTGATGCTCCTTTCCAATACATTTTGAGGTTCTTATTCTGGTGACATGATGATCAATGCTTGGTTGCCATTTGACAAATAAAATAATCTCATCATTCGGGTAAAAACTTTTATTCAACCAGTGGGAGGTTTGTAAATGCCCCCAGGAAAGTCGAAAGAGGAACTCTTCATTGAGACAATAATAAACAGCAATCCATGGGCGAGTTGTGGTGGATATTATAAACTAAGGATCTGCTGGAGTCCAAGTCAAACCAAGATTCTTTATTTCTGAGCTCAGAGAGAATAACAGAGTTACATAGCGCAGTGTAGACAGTCTGATTTCCTGAAGCATTGAGTGATTAGCACATATCTTTATAGTTTCCTGTTCCTGGGAGGGACTTTATTCATACAAGGATGCAGGTGCAGCTGGTTTGCAACACAGAATGATAGTCCCAAGAACAGGAGATTATAATAGGACAGTTTCACAAGGTTAGTCACATACTCAGTTATGTGGACACACAAACAATTAACATTTTCCATTACAGAGTCTGAACATTTTCATTTCATTAAATCATCAGTGGGCTACAATGTAGATGTCAACAATGGCACAAATGCATCACATCCAAATATCACTTGATTATCTGTAGTGCTGGAGGAATGACACACCCAGATAAACACACACAAAGAGTTTTAAAAAGGACAATTTAAAACAAGGAACCTGATCTCCTTTATATTAAAACTGACATACTCCATATTCAATTCATGTTTTCTAATAAAAACAAACAAATATATGTTTGAGTATACCCTGTACCATTTAATTTCATATGGTAAAGACAGGTAAACACATTGTCAGTCAACAATATAAGACAACGGGAGCACTGTGTATGTTCTCTGATGAATTTTAAGTCAATGTGATGTATATCAATATACACGCTAAGAGAAGTAATTTCTCTCTCCTGTGTGGATTCTCTAATGACGTTTAAATGACTGTTATGAGTAATATGTTTTCGTGTTCTTTCAGGCTTCCTAAATGGGCAAATGGTTTGCACCCTGGGAGGAATGGTAAGGCTTCTCTCCTGTGTGTATTGTCTCATGTTTTTTCAGGTATGCTCTCTGATTGAAACACTTTCCACATTGGGAGCAGTGGTAGGGCTTCTCTCCTGTGTGTATTCTCTCATGTCGTTTCAGCCCCCCTGACCAGCTGAAACACTTTCCACACTGGGAGCAGTGGTAAGGCTTCTCTCCCGTGTGTATTCTCTCATGTTGTTTCAGATCCCCCGACTGGTTGAAACACTTTCCACATTGGGAGCAGTGGTAGGGCTTCTCTCCTGTGTGTATTCTCTCATGTTGTTTCAGGTTTACTCTCTGGTTGAAACACTTTCCACATTGGGAGCAGTGGTAGGTCTTCTCTCCTGTGTGTATTCTCTCATGTCGTTTCAGATCCCCCGAATGGTTGAAACACTTTCCACATTGGGAGCAGTGGTAAGGCTTCTCTCCTGTGTGTATTCTCTCATGTTGTTTCAGGGTTACTCTCCGGTTGAAACACTTTCCACATTGGGAGCAGTGGTAAGACTTCTCTCCCGTGTGTATTCTCTCATGTTGTTTCAGGTTTCCTCTCCGGTTGAAACACTTTCCACACTGGGAGCAGTGGTAAGGCTTCTCTCCCGTGTGTATTCTCTCGTGTCGTTTCAGCCCCCCTGACCAGCCGAAACACTTTCCACATTGGGAGCAGTGGTAAGGCTTCTCTCCCGTGTGTATTCTCTCATGTTGTTTCAGGGTTACTCTCTGGTTGAAACACTTTCCACACTGGGAACAGTGGTAAGGCTTCTCCCCTGTGTGCATTTTCTCGTGTTGTTTCAGGTCCCATAACCGGTCACAACCCTTTCTACAGTGGGAGAACTGGTGTCGTCTTGCTAGTTTGGACGTCCCTGGCTTTGGTTCTTCCGAGTCGGGCCTTTCTCCTGCCAAAGACAGTGTTATTTTTAAATAGAGACCCGAATGAAACCACATGATAAAACAACCTTGCTAGTGTGTTAGTGTTTAAAACAAATGTAGAGCTTCCTGGTAATTACTGATATGTTTACATTACTTATTTTATTCATCCTGTTTTACAAGTCAGAACACACAAACCTAGACAGTTCTAGGACACTGAAGACACAGATGTCGCTGGATTCCAATTGAACAGGTGGTTCTAAATATATAACTTTCATAGCTGTATGATACAGAATGTGACCTACACACTTCCTTAAACATAAAATAACTAAAGAAGTAATTTGGTGTGGAAGTCCAAAACTTGTTTTTACGTCGCAGATACAAAGCACATCAGTAACATCTCCCCGTTTTTGAAAGGGTTCGACACATTAATGTTTAAATGGACCAATTTCTTATTTAGACATTCACAGATTTTCAACATTTTGATTATCGCTGATGTCATATTTTGGGTAAATGTTCCTAAAACTGATAGTAACAACAAAAAAACAAAAGTATAAACGCAACATGTAAAGTGTTGGATGTTTCATGAGCATCACTGTTAGTCAACATTTATTCTTTGCCAAGATAATCCATCCACCTGACAGTGTGGCATATCAAGAAGCTGATTGAACAGCTTGGTTATTACACAGGTGCACCTTGTGCTGGGGATAATAAAAGGCAACTCGAAAATGTGCAGTTGGTTCACACAAAATGCCACAGGTCTCTGAGGGAGCGGGCAATTGGCATGCTGACTGCAGGAATGTCCACTGGAGCTGTTAGGGAATTTAATGTACAGTACCAGTCAAAAGGTTGGACTCACCTACTCATTCAAGGGTTTCTTTATTTTTACTATTTTCTACATTGTAGAATAATAAAGACATCAAAATACACATGGAATCATGTAATAACCACAAGTGTTAAATCAAAATATATATTTTATTCTTCAAAAGTTGCCACCCTTGCTTTTTCTCAAACAGCTTCACCTGGAATCGTTTTCCAACAATCTGGAGGTGTGTTGGGTCATTGTCCTGTTGAAAAACAAATGACAGTGGGACTAAGCCCAAACCAGATGGGATGGCATATAGCTGTAGAATGCTGTGGAAGCCATGCTGGTTAAGTGTGACTTTGATTTATTTATTCATGACATTGTCAACAGCAAAGCACCCGCACACCATCACATCTCCTCCTCCATGCTTCACGGTGGGAACCACACATGCGGAGATAATCTGTTCATCTACTCCTCATCTCACAAAGACATGACACTCGGGTCCAAAATCTCAAATTTGGACTCATCAGACCCAAGGACAGATATCCACCGGTCTAATGTCCATTGCTCGTGTTTCTTGGCCCAAGCAAGTCACTTCTTCTTATTGGTGTCCTTTAGTAGTGGTTTCCTTGCAGCAATTCGACCATGAAGGCCTGATTCACGCAGTCTCCTCTGAACCGATGATGTTGAGATGTGTCTGTTACTTGAACTTTGTGAAGCATTTATTTGGGCTGCAATTTCTAAGGCTGGTAACTCTAATGAACTTATGCATCAGAAGTAACTCTGGATCTTCCATTATTGTGGTGGTCCTTAAAGTAATGATGGACTGTTGTTTCTCTTTGCTTATTTGAGCTGTTCTTGACATAATATGGACTTCGTCTTTTACCCAATAGGGCTATCTTCTGTATACCACCCCTACCTTGTCCCAACACAACTGATTGGTTCAAACACATTAACACCTGTTATGGCTAGGGATTCCGCTAGCGGAACATTTCGACAACATCCGGTGAAATTGCAGAGTGCAAAATATATATATTTTTTTATTAGAAAAAAGTTACTTTCATGCATTCACAAGTGCAATACCACAAATTAAAGCTTAAGACTCCATAATGTTTCATCATTAGATTCTACAAGGCTCCTTTAAGTCTCCATAATGTTTCATCATTAGATGCCACAGTCCTCCTTTAAGACTCCATAATGTTTCATTATTAGATGCTACAGTCCTCCTTTAAGTCTCCATAATGTTTCATCATTAGATGCTACAGTCCTCCTTTAAGACTCCATAATGTTTCATCATTAGATGCTACAAGGCTCCTTTAAGACTCCATAATGTTTCATCATTAGATGCTACAGTCCTCCTTTAATACTCCATAATGTTTCATCATTAGCTGCTACAGTCCTCCTTTAAGACTCCATAATGTTTCATCATTAGATGCTACAGTCCTCCTTTAATACTCCATCATGTTTAGAATGTGTCTGGAAGCGCTACTCTATCTATTCTATTCTCATCCTTTCGGATTTAATAATATTTAATAATAATAATAACAATGTTATAATAGGTAATAACTAACTTTAATAACTAGGGTTAATACCTGCCTGGCCCACCAACAAAATATTTCTTTAGCCCCCTCTAACAATACCGCTACAGAATTAGCATAGTAGGCCATGTAACTTAACCTGTAGTGACACCCAGCCCGTGAACGGGACCGTTATCATCATCTGACACTAATTAGCATAACGCAACGGACATAAATCTTCCTAGAAAATATTCCTATTCATGAAAATCACAAGTGAAATATATTGGAACACAGCTTAGCCTTTTGTTAATCACCCTGTCATCTCAGATTTTCAAAATATGCTTTACAGCCAACGCTAGACAAGCATCTGTGTAAGTTTATCATAGCCTAGCATAGCATTATGCCTTGCTAGCAGCAGGCAAACTTGTCACGGAAATCAGAAAAGCAATCAAATTAAATCGTTTACCTTTGATGAACTTCAAATGTTTTCACTCACGAGACTCCCAGGTAGACAGCCAAAGTTAATTTTTTCCCAAAAGATTATTTTTGTAGGCGAAATAGCTCTGTTTGTTCTTCACATTTGGCTGAGAAATCACCCGGAAATTGCGGTCAGAACTCCGAAAAATATTCCAAATTGTCACGAATATTACCGAAGGTGACTCCCCTTCTTGTTCGGGTGGCGCTCGGCGGTCGTCGTCGCGGTCTACTAGCTATCGCTGATCCGTTGTTCTGTGTTCGTTTAGTTCTGTCTAATTGGTATCACCTGTTTCTTGTTTGGTTGTTAGGATAGGGTTATATATAGTCTGTTCAGCCCGCTTCTGTTTCGTGCGCGCTTGTTCTCCTGTTTCTTTGTTTGAGTGTATTTTGTTGGCATTTGGGTTTCACGCTGTCCGTTTATATTTCTGTTCATTTGTGTTTCCACTTTGTACATGTTATGTTTCCAGGACATTTAAGCGTGTTGTGTTTCCCACATCCTTTGCTCTCTGCGCCTGACTCCACACCTCTTCACTCATTTACACGTAACAGAAGCCCGCACCTTTCTATGGAGTCAGCAGGAGCAGCGACCACTCCTCTTCCCACTATGGAAGAGCGAGTTCAACATCACACGTCCATCCTCCATCGCCTAGGATCAGCGATGGATCAGATGATGGAGAGGATGGATCGTTGGGAGAGGAATGGTTTCCCTACTACTACCCCACCGACCCTCCTACCAGCAACTCTACCATCTCCCCCATCTGGATCCGGTTCCAGCGCTCTGCACATGACGCCTCCGAGGAATTACGATGGAGCAGCGACGGGGTGCCAGGGATTCCTGCTGCAATTAGACCTCTACCTGGCCACCGTTCGGCCGGCCCCCTCGGAGGAGGAGAGAGTAGGGGTCCTCATCACCTGCCTGACCGGTAGAGCCCTGGAGTGGGCTAATGCGGTCTGGAACGGGCCCGACTCAGCGAAGGACAACTACCCGGAGTTCATCCGCCGTTTCATTTACATTTACGTCATTTAGCAGACGCTCTTATCCAGAGCGACTTACAAATTGGTGCGTTCACCTTATGACATCCAGTGGAACAGCCACTTTACAATAGTGCATCTAAATCTTTTAAGGGGGGGGGTGAGAAGGATTACTTTCAGGGCCGTGTTCGATCACCCTCCAGAAGGTCGAGCGGCGGGTGAGAGATTGTTCCATCTTAGACAGGGGACGAAGAGCGCGCAGGACTTCGCGCTGGAGTTCCGGACCTTGGCTGCGGGAGCAGGCTGGAATGACAGGGCCCTGATAGACCATTACAGGTGGAGCCTGAGAGAGGACGTCCGTAGGGAGCTGGCCTGTCGGGATACTACGCTTAGCCTGGATGGACTGATAGACCTGTCGATCCGGTTGGACCATCTGCTAGCTGCTCGTGGACGTTCTGAAAGGGTCCTGTCAGTTCTACCTCCTGATCATCCTGCCCCTATCCCGATGGAGCTAGGAGGGACTGCGTCAAGGGAGATCGGAGGAGGAAGCTCCTCCTGTACCAGTTGTGGCCGGAGAGGGCACACGTCTGGTCGGTACTGGAGGAATTCATCTGGGAATCGTGAGGGCAGGCAGAACACTCATCGGTCACCCCAGGTGAGTAAGCACCACACTCTCCCAGAGTTTCCTGTTGGTCACATGTTCCTATTAATTTGTTTCCTTAATTATTCTCCTTCTCTCCAGCATAAGGCACTGGTAGATTCAGGCGCAGCTGGAAACTTTATAGATCGCGGACTCACTCAGAGGTTGAGGATTCCGTTAGTAAATGTAGACCCCCCTTTTCCCGTGCACTCTTTAGATAGTCGACCATTGGGGTCAGGGCTGGTAAAGAAAGCCACAATTTCGTTGGAGATGATTACGCAGGGGAATCACAAGGAGCGAATTAGTTTGTTCCTTATCGATTCACCTGCATTTCCAGTTGTTCTGGGGATTCCCTGGCTAGCTATTCATAATCCTACGATTTCGTGGAAACAGGGAACTCTACAGGGGTGGTCTGATGAGTGTTCAGGCAGGTGTGTAGGGGTTTCCATCGGTGCGACAACGGTGGAGAGTCCAGACCAGGTTTCCACCGTGCGCATTCCAGCTGAGTATGACGATTTGGCTATCGTTTTCAGTAAAAAGAAAGCGACCCAATTACCACCCCATAGGCAGGGGGATTGCGTGATAAATCTCCAGGGTAACGCTGCACTCCCCAGGAGTCATGTGTATCCTTTGTCCCAGGAGGAGAAGGTGGCTATGGAAACTTATATCACCGAGGCTCTGGGACAGGGGTACATTCAGCCCTCCATGTCACCTGTCTCTTCGAGTTTCTTTTTTGTGAAGAAAAAAGCTGGTGGCACCAGTAGTATGGGATGTGGACGCAGACATCGAGCGGGCGCTAAGGGGGGAACCTGCGCCTCCACAGTGTCCGGAGGGTCGTAGGTACGTGCCGCTGGCTGTCCGTGATCAATTGATTCGATGGGCTCATTGTCTACCCTCGGCGGGTCACCCAGGTATTTATAGGACAGTGCGAGGTCTTGAGAGGAAGTACTGGTGGCCCACTTTGAGGAGGGATGTGCGATTCTATGTTTCCTCCTGTTCGGTGTGCGCCCAGAGTAAGGCTCCTAGACACCTGCCAAGAGGTAAATTACAACCTCTTCCCGTTCCACAACGGCCGTGGACCCATCTTTCGGTAGATTTTCTTACTGACCTCCCCCCCTCTCAGGGTAACACTACAATCCTGGTCGTTGTGGATCGGTTCTCTAAGTCCTGCCGTCTTATCCCATTGCCCGGTCTCCCTACCGCCCTACAGACTGCGGAAGCTCTTTTCACCCATGTCTTCCGGCACTACGGGGTGCCCGAGGATATAGTTTCTGATCAGGGCCCCCAATTTATCTCCCGTGTTTGGAGGGCATTTATGGAACGTCTGGGGGTCTCGGTCAGCCTGACCTCAGGGTATCACCCGGAGAGTAATGGTCAGGTGGAGAGAGTTAACCAGGAGGTGGGTAGGTTTCTGCGGTCGTATTGCCATGACCGGCCAGGGGAGTGGGCGAGATATATTCCCTGGGCAGAAATAGCCCAGAACTCACTAAGCCACTCCTCTACCAACATGTCACCATTTGAGTGCGTGTTGGGGTACCAGCCAGTCCTGGCACCGTGGCATCAGAGCCAGACTGAGGCTCCTGCGGTGGAGGAGTGGGTACAGCGCTCTAAGGAGACCTGGAGGGCGGTCCAAGAGTCATTACGCCAAGCGAGTATAAGGCAGAAGAAGAGCGCTGACCGTCACCGCAGTGAGGCCCCCGTGTTTGCACCTGGGGACAGGGTCTGGCTCTCGACCCGAAACCTGCATCTCCGCTTGCCCTGCCGGAAGCTGGGTCCGCAGTGTATAGGGCCATTTAAAGTCCTGAGGAGAATAAATGAGGTTTGTTATCGATTATTACTTCCTTCGTATTATCGTATTAACCCCTCATTTCATGTGTCTCTTCTCAGGCCGGTGGTAGCTGGTCCTATGCAGGAAGATGAAGTTCCGGAGGTTCCTCCGCCCCCTCTGGACATCGAGGGGTCCCCGGCGTACAAGATACGAGCTATTCTGGACTCGAGACGCCGGGTGAGAGGCTTGCAGTACCTTGTTGACTGGGAGGGGTACGGTCCGGAGGAGAGGTGCTGGGTCCCGGTGAGGGATATTCTAGACCCATCTATGTTGAGTGAATTCCATCGCCTCCGTCCGGATCGCCCAGCGCCTCGGCCCCCGGGTCGTCCCCGAGGCCGGCGTCGGCGCGCTGCGGGAGCTGCGCGTCAGCAGGGGGGTACTGTCACGAATATTACCGAAGGTGACTCCCCTTCTTGTTCGGGTGGCGCTCGGCGGTCGTCGTCGCCCGGTCTACTAGCTATCGCTGATCCGTTGTTCTGTGTTCGTTTAGTTCTGTCTAATTGGTATCACCTGTTTCTTGTTTGGTTGTTAGGATAGGGTTATATATAGTCTGTTCAGCCCGCTTCTGTTTCGTGCGGGCTTGTTCTCCTGTTTCTTTGTTTGAGTGTATTTTGTTGGCATTTGGGTTTCACGCTGTCCGTTTATATTTCTGTTCATTTGTGTTTCCACTTTTGTACATGTTATGTTTCCAGGACATTTAAGCGTGTTGTGTTTCCCACATCCTTTGCTCTCTGCGCCTAACTCCACACCTCTTCACTCATTTACACGTAACACAAATTAGCTCCATAATATCGACAAAAACATGGTAAACGTTGTTTAGAATCAATCCTCAAGGTGTTTTTCTAATATCTATTTGATAATATATCCATCGGGACAATTCCTTTTTCTCTAGGACCGATTGGAGTGATGGCTACCTCTGCACTTTACGCGAGAATCTCTCTCGGAGCCACCATGTGACCACTTACGCAATATGCCCCCATACGGCTATTCTTCAACAGAAATGCGTAAAACTACGTCACAATGCTGAAGACACCTTGGGGAATACGTAGAAAGCGTACGCTCGTTGATGGTACATTCAAAGCCATATAGGGAGTCATTGGAACGCAGCGCTTTCAAAACCTGGGGCACTTCCGGATTGGATTTTTCTCAGGCTTTCGCCTGCAACATCAGTTCTGTTATACTCACAGACAATATCTTTACAGTTTTGGAAACGTTAGAGTGTTTCCTATCCAAAGCTGTAAATTATATGCATATTCTAGCATCTTTTCCTGACAAAATATCCCGTTTAAAACGGGGACGTTTTTTTCCCAAAAATGAAAATACTGCCCCCTAACACCAAGAGGTTTTAAGGTATTCAGAAATATTTAGGACTAACATATTCCTTGACACCCATTCTGAAACTAACTGCATCTCTATGTTAAGCGTTGCAGTCATTTCAGTCGCTGTAGTAGCTGACGTGTACGGTGTTGAGTCATCCACATACATAGACTCACTGGCTTTACTCAAATGTCATTGGCATGTTGTTGGTAAAGATTGAAAAAAGTAGGTGCCAAACAGCTGCCCTGGGGAATTCCTGATTCAAACTTGATTTTGTAGCTCTGGGGCGGCAGGTAGCCTAGTGGTTAGAGCGGTAGGCCAGTAACCGAAAGATTGCTGGATCGAATCCCCGAGTTGACAAGGTAAAAAACTCTGTCGTTCTGCCCCTGAACAAGGCAGTCGTAGGCCGTAATTGAAAAAAATAATTTGTTCTTAACTGACTTGCCTAGTTAAATAAAGGTGACATTTTAAAATAAAAACTCTTTATCCACAATATAGCAGGGGGTGTAAAGCCATACGTTTTTTCAGCAGCAGGCTATGATCGAGAATGCCAAAAGCTGCACTGAAGTCTAACAAAACATTTTTCACAATCGTTTTTGTCTAGATGTGACCATCCCTTAAAGCCATGCTCTATAAAATACAAATAATCCTGTAAACAATAGAGCAAATGCATCACATGGAAATAGCACTTGAATATCTGTCCTGCTATACACTGAGTATACAAAACATTAAGAACACCTGCTCCTTCCATGACATAGACTGACCAGGTGAATCCAGGTGAAAGCTATGATCCCTGACTGATGTCACTAGTTAAATCCACTTCAATCCGTGTAGATGAAGGGAGGAGGCCGGTTAAAGAAGGATTGTTAAGCCTTGAGACAAATGAGACATGGATTGTGTCTGAGTACCATTCAGAGGGTGAATTGGGAAGACTAAATATTTAAGTGCCTTTGAACGGGGTATGGTAGTAGGTTCCAGGCGCACCGATTTGTGATTTGTTTTTCCAACTCAACAGTTTCCCATGTGTACCAAGAATGGTCCACCACCGTAACAGGGGCGGTCAGTGCCGTTTAAGATGAGGGAGGACCATTTTGTTTTTCATGGGCATGGCCTTATTTCTACTACAGCATGTTGGATGACTGTCATTCATATTCCATTCACCCTGTTCAACATAACAGCGATAGGTCTAGGATACTACATTATACTCACATTTTCCCTATACCCATCATGAGGTAGCTACAACCTAGTCGATGAATGAAAGTTCACAATGTAGGTGCACACAGGTTGAGAGAAACATTTAAGGTGACAGACAGTGACACATTCAATACCACTCTCACCTGCTGATCTAGGATGTAATCATTAGTCCAGCAGTTGCAAACGAGAGTTTCTTTTGAACAAATTCAGGTATGTTTATCGCTGTTTTGTTCCGTTTAAGAAATGTTTTTCAACAGAATCTTCGGAATGAATACACCCCTGATCATGTGTAAACACAGTTCACTTTCATTACAGCCACGTTGTAGTCCTTCTCTCCTCCTCTCACCTTTTCCCTTCGCTCCTGGACTTCAATGCACATCAGCTGATGTGACCAGGTGAAAAAAAACTTTTCCAAAACCTCGTAGGTTTGTATTGAAGTCAAAATACTCAGAGGAGAAATGGAAACTCGCTGTTCTCCAGGCTACACCATGGTGCTACCCTACAGAATGCTGCTGAGGCTACTGTAGACCTTCATGTTTTAATCAATTATTTGGTGACGTGATTATATTTAGTCGCCTTCCTCCTCTGAGGAGCCTCCCCTTCCTTCTCTCAGGAGCCTACCCCTCCTCCTCTCAGGAGCCTCCCCTTCCTCCTCTCAGGAGCCTCCCCTTCCTCCTCTCAGGAGCCTCCCCTTCCTCCTCTCAGGAGCCTCCCCTTCCTCCTCTGAGGAGCCTCCACTGCACCCAAAGGACATCCAGCCAACTTGACACAATTGTGGGAAGCATTGGAGTCATCATGGGCCAGCATCCCTGTGGAAAACTTTCGACACCTTGTAGAGTCCATGCCCCGACGAATTGAGGCTATTCCGAGGGGAAAAGGGGAGGGTCCAACTCCATATTAGGAAGGTGTTCGAAATGTTTGGTATAATCAGTGGATACATCTGCCATTTAGCAGACACTTTTATCCAAAGCGATTTGCAGTCATGTTTGCAAACACTTAACATATGGATGGTCCCAGGAATCAAACCCACTACCCTGGTTTAACAAGCACTATACTCCACCAACTGAGCTACAGGACCACAAGGAATGATCAAGGAATGACGCAGATAAACACACACAGCCTGAGTTTCAAAAATATAATTGAATCAAAGACCGTAACATTGAAACTGACATACTCCATCTTAGATGTGGGCCGATTAATTAGGGCCGATCTCAGGTTTGGTATTTTTGGGCGGCGATTTTGCAGATTTTTTTTACACCTTTATTGAATCTTTATTTAACTGGGCAAGTCAGTTAAGAACACATTCTTATTTTCAATGACGGCCTTGGAACGGTGGGTTAACTGCCTTGTCCAGGGGCAGAACGCTAGATTTTCACCTTGTCAGCTCGGGGGATCCTGCCTTGCAACCTTACAGTTAACTTGTCCAACGCTCTAACCACCTGCCTCTCATTGCACTCCACGAGGAGCCTGCCTGTTACGCGAATGCAGTAGAAGCCAAGTTAACACCATCCAGTCCCAGCCTTCAGCTCCATTCAACCCCTCCCATCTGTCTCTAAACACCACTCAGTCCCTTCACCTCCATTCAACCCCTCCCATCTGTCTCTAAACACCATCCAGTCCCTTCAGCTCCATTCAACCCCTCCCATCTGTCTCTAAACACCATCCAGTCCCTTCAGCTCCATTCAACCCCTCCCATCTGTCTCTAAACACCATCCAGTCCCACTCTTCATATCCATTCAACCCCTCCCTTCTGTCTCTAAACACCATCCAGTCCATTCAACCCCTCCCTTCTGTCTCTAAACACCATCCAGTCCCTTCAGCTCCATTCAACCCCTCCCATCTGTCTCTAAACACCATCCAGTCCCTTCAGCTCCATTCAACCCCTCCCATCTGTCTCTAAACACCATCCAGTCCCTTCAGCTCCATTCAACCGCTCCCTTCTGTCCCTTCCTCTAAACACCATCCAGTCCCTTCAGCTCCATTCAACCCCTCCCATCTGTCTCTAAACACCATCCAGTCCCTTCAGCTCCATTCAACCCCTCCCATCTGTCTCTTAACACCATCCAGTCCCTTCAGCTCCATTCAACCCCTCCCATCTGTCTCTAAACACCATCCAGTCCCTTCAGCTCCATTCAACCCCTCCCATCTGTCTCTTAACACCATCCAGTCCCTTCAGCTCCATTCAACCCCTCCCATCGGTCTCTAAACACCATCCAGTCCCTTCAGCTCCATTCAACCCCTCCAATCTGTCTCTTAACATCCATATGGGATTTATATTTGCCATATATATTTTAACTGTGCTGTGATGCTTCACAAAAGTACTCAACTTTTCGATTCTCATAGTTTCTACAGATTGTAAATTAAAGATAAACATTTTTGTTAAAATAATTATAATATTATTGATTGATTGAATAGGACTTTTCAAATGACCCAGTATTGCCATCTGCAGCGTTAGTTCTAGGTAAATGTTGCAATTCTTCAGCGATTCCTGGACCTGTGACCAACAACGAGCTACATATGGACAGTACCAAAATAAATTATCTAATGACTGCCTCCTCGCAGCAAAATCTGCAGAGCTGGGAAGATTGTATCCCCATATATAACATTATATTGGTTGCATAAATGTTGTATAATAATTGAAGCTTTGAATCCGGCGTCATTTTGCGTGTCAATTCATAAACCATGTGCCATGGAATCAGTACAATGAAAATCTCTTGCCAACTATTTTGAAATTGATTTGGCACAGCTGTTAGTTGTTTGGTCCTTAAATGGAACTGGTAAACATTTCTATTTATCACAATTTGGTCCTTAGTGCAGGGCCGACAAGTTCCTGTTCTACAGTCTTGTAAAGATAGGGTGGTTGACTGGGACAGGCAATGTAACATCCATAATGTTTTATGGAAAAGGTTTTTGTAAAACATGCACCTTACATCAGATCATCTTGAAACTTTCTCTCTAAAGCGAACTTTCATCAAGGTTTTATATGGTCTGTTGGTTTCTCTCTAAATCTAACTTTCATCAAGGTTTTATATGGTCTATTGGCTTCTCTCTAAAACAAACTTACATCAAGGTTTTACATGTCAACTAACAGAACTGTCTACTGTGTTGGAAATATACCAGTCTATCTTCATGTCAACAAACAGAGCTTTGCTGGTTTTCCTGGTAACAGACACCAGTCTATCTTCCTGTCACCAAACAGAACTCTGCTGGTTGTCCTGGTAACAGATTCCAGTGGGCAGATCTATTTTATTTGTTCAAACTACAGCACTTACTTTGATGTGTCAAATCTGATCCTTTCTTCTCTTCTCCTCCTCTCACAGTTCCACTCAGCCCCGTTGTTTTCCTGCAGTCCACCAGCAGCACAGACAACCTCTTCATACCCAGCAGTAACGTGCTACCAGGAGAGGCACGACACAGGGACTCCGGGAGGGCGGAAGGGCTAGCGTTGTCCTGGTAACCATAAAGAGGGGACACAGACACATATCATTATGGATGCTGATGTCACTGTTGTCATAAAGTGCCTTACAGAAACCCAGCCCCCGATAGAGAAAGCTGTATGCTAGAGCAGACCAAGCTGTACCATCTGGTGTTCTGATCTGGAGAGACTCTTCTCTGCCTCGTCAGCATCAGGATGTTGAGGCTCCCCAGAGGATCCACGATAGTCATGTCTCTCTCCTGTTTGAACGAGAACATCAAACAGATGGTGAACTTATTACCATCATCAATTATTACTGTCTATTACAGTCATAGGGTCTTATCAGAGGCATTAATATCTCTAAATTAATTGGGTGCCTTTTGTGTCCCTTTGATATTTTAAGTATAAATTATGCTCCATTATTACATTTTGAAAGCCTGTTATATATAATTAAATCTCATTTAAAAGTCCCAAAAATATATGTAGCAATGACAGATTGACCCTTTAACAATTTATATAGTACTGAACATCACATTGAAGTGAAGAACTTAAGTAGAATGCCCCTTAAAAACCACACATTAGTTCAACAACTGCATAGTTTGTGCCTCTGTTTTTAAGACAGTACTCACTGGTGTTAATCTGATATTCTGTCTCCTCCTCTTTCACTCCCAAAACGTCTTCCTCCTTCACCTTTACTGAGATAGAACATTTTAGAGAGGAAGAGGATGCTTTCTCTTCTTTCCCTATAACAGCCTCCTCTTCCATTCTGAAAGGTTCTTTCTCTCCTTTCACTGTAATATCCTCCTCTTCGTCTTTCACGACAATGTTCAGCGCCAGAGCTTCTTTCTCCGGACAGCAGACATCCTCTTCTTCAGCAGGGGATGAGTAGTTTAATGAGCTCATGGTCAGGGATGTTAGCTAGCTAGTTAGCATTAGCGAATAGCCTAGTGCTAGGCTCAGTATCAATCTTTAACAAATTTGCAAATTGAACAAGCACATTTGGTTCAAGTTAAGGTCAACTGAAATGTGTTTTAAACACTGCGATTAGCTAATGCACATTAACATGGCCTGAAACGTCAATATTTCAGTTTTATGTTGTCGAGCAAGCTATCGAGGTGGTTGAAAGAGTAGGCGCTTTGTTGTTCCTGAAGAAGCGTCCGTCCAGTCCATTATACGTCACGCTAGACGCATCACCTGAAAGACGCTCATCGCCATCTGCTGGCTGGAGTGGGTAACGCAGTTTGGAAACAATAGTTACAACACTTTTTGTATTTGAAAGAACGTCATCATTATTTAACAATAAGCTGATATATATATTTTCTCTTACGTCTAACAAGTAATACTTTACTGTACACAGACGTAGAAGCGTAATATGAATATGTAGATGATGCATAAATACTTCCATGAATAGGAATATATATATATATATATACAGAGGGTACCAGTACAGAGTCAACGTGGAGGCTATATACAGGAGGTACCAGTACAGAGTCAATGTGGAGGTTATATACAGGGGGTACCAGTACAGAGTCAACGTGGAGGCTATATACAGGAGGTACCTGTACAGAGTCAATGTGGAGACTATATACAGGGGGTACCAGTGCAGAGTCAATGTGGAGGTTATATACAGGAGGTACCTGTACAGAGTCAACGTGGAGGCTATATACAGGAGGTACCGGTACAGAGTCAATGTGGAGACTATATACAGGGGGTACCTGTACAGAGTCAATGTGGAGGCTATATACAGGGGGTACCTGTACAGAGTCAATGTGGAGACTATATACAGGGGGTACCGGTACAGAGTCAATGTGGAGGCTGTATACAGGGGGTACCTGTACAGAGTCAATGTGGAGGCTATATACAGGGGGTACCGGTACAGAGTCAATGTGGAGGCTATATACAGGGGGTACCAGTACAGAGTCAATGTGGAGGTTATATACAGGGGGTACCGGTACAGAGTCAATGTGGAGGCTGTATACAGGGGGTACCTGTACAGAGTCAATGTGGAGGCTATATACAGGGGGTACCTGTACAGAGTCAATGTGGAGACTATATACAGGGGGTACCAGTACAGAGTCAATGTGGAGGCTGTATACAGGGGGTACCAGTACAGAGTCAATGTGGAGGCTATATACAGGGGGTACCTGTACAGAGTCAATGTGGAGGCTATATACAGGGGGTACCTGTACAGAGTCAATGTGGAGGCTATATACAGGAGATACCAGTACAGAGTCAATGTGGAGGCTATATACAGGAGATACCAGTACAGAGTCAATGTGGAGGCTATATACAGGGGGTACCAGTACAGAGTCAATGTGGAGGCTATATACAGGAGATACCAGTACAGAGTCAATGTGGAGGCTATATACAGGGGGTACCTGTACAGAGTCAATGTGGAGGCTATATACAGGAGATACCAGTACAGAGTCAATGTGGAGGCTATATACAGGAGATACCAGTACAGAGTCAATGTGGAGGCTATATACAGGGGTACCAGTACAGAGTCAATGTGGAGGCTATATACAGGAGATACCAGTACAGAGTCAATGTGGAGGCTATATACAGGGGTACCAGTACAGAGTCAATGTGGAGGCTATATACAGGGGTACCAGTACAGAGTCAATGTGGAGGCTATATACAGGGGGTACCAGTACAGAGTCAATGTGGAGGCTATATACAGGGGGTACCAGTACAGAGTCAATGTGGAGGTTATATACAGGGGTACCAGTACAGAGTCAATGTGGAGGCTATATACAGGGGTACCAGTACAGAGTCAATGTGGAGGTTATATACAGGGGTACCAGTACAGAGTCAATGTGGAGGCTGTATACAGGAAGTACCAGTACAGAGTCAATGTGGAGGCTATATACAGGGGTACCAGTACAGAGTCAATGTGGAGGCTATATACAGGGGGTACCAGTACAGAGTCAATGTGGAGAATATATACAGGGGTACCAGTACAGAGTCAATGTGGAGGCTATATACAGGGGTACCAGTACAGAGTCAATGTGGAGAATATATACAGGGGGTACCAGTACAGAGT
This sequence comes from Oncorhynchus nerka, assembly GCF_034236695.1. NCBI lineage: Eukaryota > Metazoa > Chordata > Actinopteri > Salmoniformes > Salmonidae > Oncorhynchus > Oncorhynchus nerka. The sequence continues at coordinate 53,958 of NW_027039506.1, forward strand.
CAATGTGGAGGCTGTATACAGGGGTACCAGTACAGAGTCAATGTGGAGGCTGTATACAGGGGTACCAGTACAGAGTCAATGTGGAGGCTATATACAGGGGGTACCAGTACAGAGTCAATGTGGAGGCTATATACAGGGGGTACCAGTACAGAGTCAATGTGGAGGCTATATACAGGGGGTACCAGTACAGAGTCAATGTGGAGGCTGTATACAGGAGGTACCAGTACAGAGTCAATGTGGAGGCTGTATACAGGGGGTACCAGTACAGAGTCAATGTGGAGGTTATATACAGGAGGTACCAGTACAGAGTCAATGTGGAGGCTATATACAGGAGGTGCCAGTACAGAGTCAATGTGGAGGCTGTATACAGGGGGTACCAGTACAGAGTCAATGTGGAGGCTGTATACAGGAGGTACCAGTACAGAGTCAATGTGGAGGCTGTATACAGGAGGTACCAGTACAGAGTCAATGTGGAGCCTATATACATTGGAGGCTGTATACAGGAGGTACAAGTACAGAGTCAATGTGGAGGCTATATACAGGGGGTACCAGTACAGAGTCAATGTGGAGGCTGTATACAGGAGGTACCAGTACAGAGTCAATGTGGAGGCTGTATACAGGAGGTACCAGTGCAGAGTCAATGTGGAGGCTATATACAGGAGGTACCAGTACAGAGTCAATGTGGAGGCTATATACAGGAGGTACCAGTACAGAGTCAATGTGGAGGCTATATACAGGAGGTACCAGTACAGAGTCAATATGGAGGCTATATACAGGAGGTACCAGTACAGAGTCAATGTGGAGGCTGTATACAGGAGGTACTAGTACAGTGTCAATGTGGAGGCTATATACAGGGGGTACCAGTACAGAGTCAATGTGGAGGCTATATACAGGGGGTACCAGTACAGAGTCAATGTGGAGGCTATATACAGGGGGTACCAGTACAGAGTCAATGTGGAGGCTATATACAGGGGGTACCAGTACAGAGTCAATGTGGAGGCTATAAACGGGGTACCAGAACAATGTCAATGTGGAGGTTATATACAAGGGGTACCAGTACAGAGTCAATGTGGAGGCTATGTACAGGGGGTACCAGTACAGAGTCAATGTGGAGGCTATATACAGGAGGTACCAGTACAGAGTCAATGTGGAGGCTATATACAGGAGGTACCAGTACAGAGTCAATGTGGAGGCTGTATACAGGGGTACCAGTACAGAGTCAATGTGGAGGCTGTATACAGGGGTACCAGTACAGAGTCAATGTGGAGGCTATAAACGGGGTACCAGAACAATGTCAATGTGGATGTTATATACAAGGGGTACCAGTACAGAGTCAATGTGGAGGCTATGTACAGGGGGTACCAGTACAGAGTCAATGTGAAGGCTATATACAGGGGGTACCAGTGCAGAGTCAATGTGGAGGCTATATACAGGAGGTACCGGTACAGAGTCAATGTGGAGGCTGTATACAGGGGGTACCAGTACAGAGTCAATGTGGAGGCTGTATACAGGGGGTACCAGTACAGAGTCAATGTGGAGGCTGTATACAGGGGTACCAGTACAGAGTCAATGTGGAGGCTATAAACAGGGGTACCAGAACAATGTCAATGTGGATGTTATATACAAGGGGTACCAGTACAGAGTCAATGTGGAGGCTATGTACAGGGGGTACCAGTACAGAGTCAATGTGAAGGCTATATACAGGGGGTACCAGTGCAGAGTCAATGTGGAGGCTGTATACAGGGGGTACCAGTACAGAGTCAATGTGGAGGCTGTATACAGGGGGTACCAGTACAGAGTCAATGTGGAGGCTGTATACAGGGGGTACCAGTACAGAGTCAATGTGGAGGCTATAAACGGGGTACCAGAACAATGTCAATGTGGAGGCTATATACAGGGGGTACCAGTACAGAGTCAATGTGGAGGCTATATACAGGGGGTACCAGTACAGAGTCAATGTGGAGGCTATATACAGGGGGTACCAGTACAGAGTCAATGTGGAGGCTATATACAGGAGGTACCAGTACAGAGTCAATGTGGAGGCTGTATACAGGAGGTACCAGTACAGAGTCAATGTGGAGGCTGTATACAGGAGGTACCAGTACAGAGTCAATGTGGAGGCTGTATACAGGAGGTACCAGTACAGAGTCAATGTGGAGGCTATATACATGTGGAGGCTGTATACAGGAGGTACAGTACAGAGTCAATGTGGAGGCTATATACAGGGGTGCCAGTACAGAGTCAATGTGGAGGCTAGATACAGGGGGTACCAGTACAGAGTCAATGTGGAGGCTATATACAGGGGGTACCAGTACAGAGTCAATGTGGAGGCTGTATACAGGAGATACCAGTACAGAGTCAATGTGGAGGCTATATACATGTGGAGGCTGTATACAGGAGGTACCAGTACAGAGTCAATGTGGAGGCTATATACAGGGGGTACCAGTACAGAGTCAATGTGGAGGCTGTATACAGGAGGTACCAGTACAGAGTCAATGTGGAGGCTGTATACAGGAGGTACCAGTACAGAGTCAATGTGGAGGTTATATACAGGAGGTACCAGTATAGAGTCAATGTGGAGGCTATATACAGGAGGTACCAGTACAGAGTCAATGTGGAGGCTATATACAGGAGGTACCAGTACAGAGTCAATGTGGAGGCTATATACAGGAGGTACCAGTACAGAGTCAATGTGGAGGCTGTATACAGGAGGTACCAGTACAGAGTCAATGTGGAGGCTATATACAGGAGGTACCAGTACAGAGTCAATGTGGAGGCTATATACAGGAGGTACCAGTACAGAGTCAATGTGGAGGCTATATACAGGAGGTACCAGTACAGAGTCAATGTGGAGGCTATATACAGGAGGTACCAGTACAGAGTCAATGTGGAGGCTATATACAGGAGGTACCAGTACAGAGTCAATGTGGAGGCTGTATACAGGAGGTACTAGTACAGTGTCAATGTGGAGGCTATATACAGGGGGTACCAGTACAGAGTAAATGTGGAGGTTATACACAGGGGGTACCGGTACAGAGTCAATGTGGAGGCTGTATGCAGGGGGTACCGGTACAGAGTCAATTTGGAGGCTATATACAGGGTGTACCAGTACAGAGTCAATGTGGAGGCTGTATACAGGAGGTACCAGTACAGAGTCAATGTGGAGGCTATATACAGGACGTACCAGTACAGTGTCAATGTGGAGGCTATATACAGGAGGTACCGGCAGAGAGTCAATGTGGAGGCTATATACAGGAGGTACCTGTACAGAGTCAATGTGGAGGCTATATACAGGGGGGTACCAGTACAGAGTCAATGTGGAGGCTATATACATGTGGAGGCTGTATACAGGAGGTACCAGTACAGAGTCAATGTGGAGGCTGTATACAGGAGGTACCAGTACAGAGTCAATGTGGAGGCTATATACAGGAGGTACCAGTACAGAGTCAATGTGGAGGCTATATACAGGAGGTACCAGTACAGAGTCAATGTGGAGGCTATATACAGGAGGTACCAGTACAGAGTCAATGTGGAGGCTATATACAGGAGGTACCAGTACAGAGTCAATGTGGAGGCTATATACAGGAGGTACCAGTACAGAGTCAATGTGGAGGCTGTATACAGGAGGTACTAGTACAGTGTCAATGTGGAGAATATATACAGGGGGTACCAGTACAGAGTAAATGTGGAGGTTATATACAGGGGGTACCGGTACAGAGTCAATGTGGAGGATATATACAGGGGGTACCAGTACAGAGTCAATGTGGAGGCTGTATACAGGAGGTACCAGTACAGAGTCAATGTGGAGGCTATATACAGGACGTACCAGTACAGTGTCAATGTGGAGGCTATATACAGGAGGTACCGGCAGAGAGTCAATGTGGAGGCTATATACAGGAGGTACCTGTACAGAGTCAATGTGGAGGCTATATACAGGGGGTACCAGTACAGAGTCAATGTGGAGGCTAAATACAGGAGGTACCAGTACAGAGTCAATGTGGAGGCTATATACAGGGGGTACCGGCAGAGAGTCATAGTGGAGGCTATATACAAGGGGTACCAGTACAGAGTCAATGTGGAGGCTATATACAGGGGGTACCAGTACAGAGTCAATGTGGAGGCTAGATACAGGGGGTACCAGTACAGAGTCAATGTGGAGGCTATATTCAGGGGGTGCCAGTACAGAGTCAATGTGGAGGCTAGATACAGGGGGTACCAGTACAGAGTCAATGTGGAGGCTATATACAGGGGGTACCAGTACAGAGTCAATGTGGAGGCTATATACAGGGGGTACCAGTACAGAGTCAATGTGGAGGCTATATACAGGAGGTACCAGTACAGTGTCAATGTGGAGGCTGTATACAGGAGGTACCAGTATAGAGTCAATATGGAGGCTATATACAGGAGGTACCGGCAGAGAGTCAATGTGGAGGCTATATACAGGGGGGTACCGATATAGAGTCAATGTGGAGGCTATATACAGGGGGTACCGGCAGAGAGTCAATGTGGAGGCTATATACAGGTGGTACCAGTACAGAGTCAATGTGGAGGCTATATACATGAGGTACCAGTACAGAGTCAATGTGGAGGCTATATACAGGGGGTACCAGTACAGAGTTAATGTGGAGGCTATATACAGGGGGTACCAGTACAGAGTCAATGTGGACGCTATAAACGGGGTACCAGTACAGAGTCAATGTGGAGGCTATATACAGGGGGTACCAGTACAGAGTCAATGTGGAGGCTATATACAGGAGGTACCAGTACAGAGTCAATGTGGAGGCTATATACAGGAGGTACCAGTACAGAGTCAATGTGGAGGCTATATACAGGAGGTACCAGTACAGAGCCAATGTGGAGGCTATATACAGTAGGTACCAGTACAGAGTCAATGTGGAGGCTATATACAGGAGGTACCAGTACAGAGTCAAGTGGAGGTACCAGTACAGAGTCAAGTGGAGTCACAAATACAGGATTGTAGTGTTATACCCAAGGCGGCTTGAGGCTATAATCACTGCCAAAAGTGCTTCAACAAAGCACTGAGTTAAGGTTCTGAATACGTATTTAAATGTGATATTTCAGTTTAATATTTAAATGCATTTGCAAACATTTCTAAAATCCTGTTTTTGCTTCGTCATTATAGGGTGTTGTTGTGCAGATTCATGAGGAAAACCTCCCAATTGAATCAATTTTAGAATATTCCAGTAAATTCAGGAAGTAAACTCAATTCTCTGCTATGGTTTTCAATGAGGAAAATGTGGAATTTGGTTTACTTTCTGAATTGACTGGAAATTAAATGGATTTGACTCCAAACCTGGTTTTACTACAAATCTGTCAACGTCATCATTTAGTCAATCGATGTTATAACGCATAAAGCTCACAGATGTGCTTGTTCTCATTCAGAGTAAATTATTCTAATTGAATAAAACAGAAGTAAACAAATCAAATGTATTATGCACCTGAATAACTTCAACAACCTGGTTGATGCTCTCTGGTTGATTCTCTCTGGTTGATTCTCTGCTCAACAACACTGATCGCGCCAAACTTTGCTGTGTGTCCAGGCTGTCACTTCTCTCATCAGCTACTAACACCAGTGCTGCACCGTTGTCCTTGAGAGACTGGATGACGGCTTCCTGCTCCCTCTTCCATAGTGGGAACACTGATGGCTCAACATGGTTTTCTGAGAGACTGGATGACGGCTTCCTGCTCCCTCTTCCATAGTGGGAACACTGATGGCTCAACATGGGCTTCCTGGTTATGAAAGAAAGTGTGGTGGTCAATGGTAGCCTCTCCCATTGTTTGAAGCAGTTGTAGTCTTTGTTGGCATGTATCCAGACCCCAGAATGGTAGTAGAAAGGAGCCTGTTCCCCGCATGCTTCCTCACAATCATTGTCTGGATCGACCACTCACCCACCTGACCACAGGACCAGTATTGCTGTCTGATCTTCATTCCTACAGTCTTCATCACCATCCCTGGAGTCTCTTCACTGTCTGATCTTCATTCCTACAGCCTTCATCACCGTCCCTGGAGTCTCTTCACTGTCTGATCTTCATTCCTACAGCCTTCATCACCGTCCCTGGAATCTCTTCACTGTCTGATTTTCATTCCTACAGCCTTCATCACCGTCCCTGGAGTCTCTTCACTGTCTGATTTTCATTCCTACAGCCTTCATCACCATCCCTGGAGTCTCTTCACCGGGTAAGTATAGATAGTATAAGAAACCTCTCCCATTCTATTGTCTATTATCTTTGTTTAGAAATAGTCATTTGTGTGACCTAATTATTTTCCCTACAATTTATTTTAAGGATTTAGAAATATAGAAATGGTAGAACGAGGAATGTCAGAGTCTGGAATATAAATAAATACAATTTGTTTAAAATGTATATGTTGGTGTATCTAGACATTATGGACCGTATATGAATATAAAAGGTGTGTACAGTAGTAGTTATATAGGATGAGCCTTGACTAGAATACAGGGTGGAGTACTGGGTGGTAGACGGCTAGAAACAGTGACTAAGTTCAGGGCAGGATACTGGGCGGAGGCTGGCTAGAAAAGCCCCTCTGTCAGATATAAACCATCAGAGTGGGAAACCAACTGACATTTAAACAATGGAGCAAATGTATCACTATCAGAGGGGTGTATTATGACATCATATAGAACTACTCAGACATTCCAAATCAGGCTTCATCCACATCATGAAGGTGGATATTGATCCAACCATTTCAGAAGTAATGACCGGGCTGACGGAAACAGGATATGCCTGTACACTTTTATAAATGCTGACAGACGATTTGTTACTCCGTTTGACAATTTGTTTGTCTTTTGTGTCAGTAAAAATGTCTAAGTGAGAAATGGCTGTGGAAACTCCTTAATGATAACAATCACATCTTAGTTAACTTGGAGTCACATGATATGTTGTGTGGTCCTCCCACTATGACTTGAGAAACCATGTAGTTTATTAGGCTACAGATGAAATAAGTTATGAACTTCACAGGGTGGTGAAAGTGCATGTGATGAGCTTGATGCTCCTTTCCAATACATTTTGAGGTTCTTATTCTGGTGACATGATGATCGATGCTTGGTTGCCATTTGACAAATAAAATAATAATCTCATCATTCGGGTAACAACGTTTATTCAACCAGTGGGAGGCTTGTAAATGCCACCAGGCAAGTCGAAAGAGGAACTCTTCATTGAGACAATGATAAACAGCAATCTGTGGGAGAGTTGTGGTGGATATTATAAAATAAGGATCTGCTGGAGTCCAAGTCAAACCAAGATTCTTTATTTCTGAGCTCAGAGAGAATAACAGAGTTACACAGCGCAGTGGAGACAGTCTGAATTCCTGAAGCATTGAGTGATGACACACCCAGATAAACACACAGAGTTTAAAAAAAGGACAATTTAAAAGAAGGAACCTGATCTTTATATTCAAACTGACATACTCCATATTCAATTCATGTTTTCTAATAAAAACAAACAAATATATGTTTGAGTATACCCTGTACCATTTAATTTCATATGGTAAAGACAGGTAAACACATTGTCAGTCAACAATATAAGACAACGGGAGCACTGTGTATGTTCTCTGATGAATTTTAAGTCCATGTGATGTGAAATATCAACATACACGCTAAGAGAATTAATTTATCTCTCCTGTGTGGATTCTCTAATGACGTTTTAATGACTGTTATGAGTAATATGTTTTCCCACAGTTTGAGCTTTTCTAAGCCTTCTCCTCTGTGTGCAGTCTAATGTGTTCTTTCAGGCTTCCTAAATGGGCAAAAGCTTTGCACCCTGGGAGGAGTGGTAAGGCTTCTGCCCTGTGTGTATTCTCTCGTGAGCTTTCAGGTTCTCTTTCCGGTTGACACTCTTTCCACACTGGGAGCAGTGGTAAGGCTTCTCTCCCGTGTGTATTCTCTCATGCCGTTTCAGCTCCCCTGACTGGTGTAAACACTTTCCACATTGGGAGCAGTGGTAAGGCTTCTCTCCTGTGTGTATTCTCTCATGTTGTTTCAGGTACCCCAAACGGACGAAACACTTTCCACATTGGGAGCAGTGCTAAGGCTTCTCTCCTGTGTGTATTTTCTCGTGTTGTTTCAGGTGTCCTCTCAGGGTGAAAAACTTTCCACATTGGGAGCAGTGGTACGGTTTCTCTCCTGTGTGTATTCTCTCATGTTCTTTCAGCATCCGGAATGGTTGAAACACTTTTCACATTGGGAGCAGTGGTAAGGCTTCTCTCCTGTGTGTATTCTCTCATGAGCTTTCAGTTGTGCTTTCTGGTTACAACTCTTTCCACAGTGGGAGCACTGGTGTCGTCTTGCTAGTTTGGACGTCCCTGGCTTTGGTTCCTCCGAGTCTGGTCTTTCTCCTGCCAAAGACAGTGTTATTTTTAAATAGAGACCCGAATGAAACCACATGATAAAACAACCTTGCTACGAGGGTAAATCCTAAATCAGATCTCTCAATAACCTGAGGCCAGTTTTAACAATCTTAGTGTGATTTTAAAACAAATGTAGAGCTTCCTGGTAATTACTGCTATGTTTACATTACTTATTTTATTCATCCTGTTTTACAAGTCAGAACACAAAAAACGAAACAGTTCTTGGACACTAAAGACACAGACGTTGCTGGATTCCTATCAAGCAGGTGGTTCTAAATACAGTATATCACAAAAGTGAGTACACCCCTCACATTTTTGTAAATATTTGAGTATATCTTTTCATGTGACAACACTGAAGAAATGACACTTTGCTACAATGTAAATTAGTGAGTGTACAGCTTGTATAACAGTGTAAATTTGCTGTCCCCTCAAAATAACTCAACACACAGCCATTAATGTCTAAACTGCTGGCAACAAAAGTGAGTACACCCCTAAGTGAGAATGTCCAAATTGGGCCCAAAGTGTCAATATTTTGTGTGGCCACCATCATTTTCCAGCACTGCCTTAGCTCTCTTGGGCATGGAGTTCACCAGATCTTCACAGGTTGCCACTGGAGTCCTCCTTTCTTGTGCATCATCTTTAGAAGAGGCTTCCTTCTGGGACGACAGCCATGCAGACCAATTTGATGCAGTGTATGGCGTATGGTCTGAGCACTGACAGGCTGACCCACCACCCCTTCAACCTCTGCAGCAATGCTGGAGCACTCATACGTCTATTTCCCAAAGACAACCTCTGGATATGACGCTGAGCACGTGCGCTCAACTTCTTTGGTCGACCATGGCGAGGCCTGTTCTGAGTGGAACCTGTCCAGTTAAACCGCCGTATGGTCTTGGCCACCGTGCTGCAGCTCAGTTTCAGGGTCTTGGCAATCTTCTTATAGCCCAGGCCATCTTTATGTCGAGCAACAATTATTTTTCTCAGATCCTCAGAGAGTTCTTTGCCACGAGGTACCATGTTGAACTTCCAGTGACCAGTCAGTATGAGGGAGTGTGAGAGCGATGACACCAAATGTAACACACCTGCTCCCCATTCAGACCTGAGCCCTTGTAACACTAACGAGTCACATGACACCGGGGAGAGAAAATGGCTAATTGGGCCCAATTTGGACATTTTCACTTAGGGGTGTACTCACATTTGTTGCCAGCAACATTATTATTATTTTTTTTGCCATAATATGGACTTGGTCTATTACCAAATAGGGCTACGCACTTTTGTTGCCAGCGGTTTAGACATTAATGGCTGTGTGTAGAGTTATTTTGAGGGGACAGCAAATTTACACTGTTATACAAGCTGTACACTCACTACTTTACATTGTAGCAAAGTGTAATTTCTTCAGTGTTGTCACATGAAAAGATATACCCAAATATTTACAAAAATGTGAGGGGTGTACTCACTTTTGTGATATACTGTATATAACTTTCATAGCTGTATGATACACCACTATTGTAAAGTGGCTGTTCCACTGGATGTCATAAGGTGAAAGCACCAATTTGTAAGTCGCTCTGGATAAGAGCGTCTGCTAAATGACTTAAATGTAAATGTATACAGAATGTGACCTACACACTTCCTTAAACATCAAATAACTAAAGAAGTAATTTTGTGTGGAAGTCCAAAACTTGTTTTTACGTCGAAGATACAAAGCACATCAGTAACATCTCCCTGTTGTTGAAAAGGTTCGACACATTCATGTTTAAATGGACCAATTTCTTATTTAGACATTCGCAGATTTTCAACATTTTGACGATCGCTGATTTTGGGTAAAGTAAAAATTAAGAAGGTGAAATATTTTGGGTAGATGTTCCTAAAACTGATAGGAACTATATATAAACTCAGCAAAAAAAAGAAATATCCTCTCACTGTCAACTGCATTTATTTTTGCGCTGTTTCATGACGTTCACAGATTTTCAACATTTTGACCAAACATTTCAAACAACTTTCCTAATCCAACTTTAGGTATTTTAAAACGTAAATAATCGAGAAAATTTAAGACGGGATAAACTGTGTTCAATACCGGATAAAAACAACGTGAAGCGAGTGACCTGGAGCGCGCATCAAAACATTAGACAGCACTAGGCTGGACCCTCGTTCTGAATAGCCGAACTTCTTCATTTCTCTAAAGAAAATCATCAACCAATTTCTAAAGACTGTTAACATCTAGTGAAAGCAATAGGAACTGCAACCAAGTGCCACAGAAAAGTTCCACACAAAACCATTTGAAAAACAGTCACCTCAACAACATAGTTTGTCCTCGGGTTTCACCTGCCAAATAAGTTATGTTATACTCACAGACATTATTTAAACAGTTTTAGAAACTTTAGAGTGTTTTCTATCCAAACCTACCAATTATATGCATATCCTAGCTTCTGGGCAGGAAGCAGGTAGTTTACTTAGGGAACGCTTTTCATCCGGACGTGAAAATACTGCCCCCTATCCCAAACAGGTTATAAGGAAAGAAATTCCACAACTTAACTTCTAAAAAGGCAAACGTTAATTGAAATGAATTCCCGGTGACGACCTCATGATGCTACAGTCCTCCTTTAAGACTCCATAATGTTTAATCATTAGATGCTACAGTCCTCCTTTAAGACTCCATAATGTTTCATCATTAGCTGTTACAGTCCTCCTTTAAGACTCCACAATGTTTCATCATTAGATGCTACAGTCCTCCTTTAAGACTCCATAATGTTTCATCATTAGATGCTACAGTCCTCCTTTAAGACTCCACAATGTTTCATCATTAGGTGCTACAGTCCTCCTTTAAGACTCCATAATGTTTCATCATTAGATGCTACAGTCCTCCTTAAAGACTCCACAATGTTTCATCATTAGGTGCTACAGTCCTCCTTTAAGACTCCATAATGTTTCATCATTAGATGCTACAGTCCTCCTTTAAGTCTCCATAATGTTTAGAATGTGTCTGGAAGTGCTACTCTATCTATTCTACTCTCATCCTTTCGGTTTTAATAATATTTAATTATAATAATAATAATGTTATAATAGGAAATAACTAACTTTAATAACTAGGGTTAATACCTGCCTGCCGCACCAACAAAATCTTCATATTTAACCCCCTCTAACAATACAGCTACAGAATTAGCGTAGTCGGCCATGTAACTTAAGGTAATCAGAAATATTTAGGACTAACTTGTTCCTTGCCACCCATTCTGAAACTAACTGCAGCTCTATGTTAAGTGTTGCAGTCATTTCAGTCTCTGTAGTAGCTGACGTGTACAGTGTTGAGTCATCTGCAGACATATACACACTGGCTTTACTCAAATGTCAACAATTGGCATGTTGTTGGTAAAGATTGAAAAAAGTAGGTGCCAAACAGCTGCCCTGGGGAATTCCTGATTCTACCTTGATTTTGTTGTACAGGCTTCCATTAAAGAACACTCTGTGTTCTGTTAGACAGGTAGCTCTGGGGCGGCAGGTTACCTAGTGGTTAGAGCGGTAGGTCAGTAACCGAGAGATTGCTGGATCGAATCCCAGAGTTGACAAGGTAAAACTCTGTCGTTCTGCCCCTGAACAAGGCAGTCCTAGGCCGTCATTGAAAAAAATAATTAGTTCTTAAGTGACTTGCCTAGTTAAATTAAGGTTTCATTTTAAAATAAAAACTCTTTATCCACAATATAGCAGGGGGTGTAAGGCCATGCGTCTTTTTCAGCAGCAGACTATGATCGAGAATGCCAAAAGCTGCACTGAAGTCTGACAAAACAGCCCTAACAATATTTTTATCATCAATTTTTCTCAGCCAATCAGTCATTTGCAAGTGCTGTGATTGTTGAATGAACTTCCCTAAAAGCTAAAAGTCTATATTTTGCATTGTATCTGGCCAAAAAATGTTCTCCAAAATTATAAGGGTTGGTAACAGGCTGATTGGTCAGCTATTTAAGCCAGTAAAGGGAGCTTTACTATTCTTGGGTAGTGGAATGACTTTAGCTTCCCTCCAGGCCTGAGGGCACACACTTTCTAGTAGGCTTAACATTTACATTACATTTACATTTAAGTCATTTAGCAGACGCTCTTATCCAGAGCGACTTACAAATTGGTGCTTTCACCTTATGACATCCAGTGGAACAGCCACTTTACAATAGTGCATCTAGGTCTTTTAAGGGGGGAGAAGGATTACTTTATCCTATCCTAGGTATTCCTTAAAGAGGTGGGGTTTCAGGTGTCTCCGGAAGGTGGTGATTGACTCCGCTGTCCTGGCGTCGTGAGGGAGTTTGTTCCACCATTGGGGGCCAGAGCAGCGAACAGTTTTGACTGGGCTGAGCGGGAACTGTACTTCCTCAGTGGTAGGGAGGCGAGCAGGCCAGAGGTGGATGAACGCAGTGCCCTTGTTTGGGTGTAGGGCCTGATCAGAGCCTGGAGGTACTGAGGTGCCGTTCCCCCTCACAGCTCCGTAGGCAAGCACCATGGTCTTGTAGCGGATGCGAGCTTCAACTGGAAGCCAGTGGAGAGAGCGGAGGAGCGGGGTGACGTGAGAGAACTTGGGAAGGTTGAACACCAGACGGGCTGCGGCGTTCTGGATGAGTTGTAGGGGTTTAATGGCACAGGCAGGAGCCCAGCCAACAGCGAGTTGCAGTAATCCAGACGGGAGATGACAAGTGCCTGGATTAGGACCTGCGCCGCTTCCTGTGTGAGGCAGGGTCGTACTCTGCGGATGTTGTAGAGCATGAACCTACAGGAACGGGCCACCGCCTTGATGTTATTTGAGAACGACAGGGTGTTGTCCAGGATCACGCCAAGGTTCTTAGCGCTCTGGGACGAGGACACAATGGAGTTGTCAACCGTGATGGCGAGATCATGGAACGGGCAGTCCTTCCCGGGAGGAAGAGCAGCTCCGTCTTGCCGAGGTTCAGCTTGAGGTGATGATCCGTCATCCACACTGATATGTCTGCCAGACATGCAGAGATGCGATTCGCCACCTGGTCGTCAGAAGGGGGAAAGGAGAAGATTAATTGTGTGTCGTCTGCATAGCAATGATAGGAGAGACCATGTGAGGTTATGACAGAGCCAAGTGACTTGGTGTATAGCGAGAATAGGAGAGGGCCTAGAACAGAGCCCTGGGGGACACCAGTGGTGAGAGCACGTGGTGAGGAGACGGATTCTCGCCACGCCACCTGGTAGGAGCGACCTGTCAGGTAGGACGCAATCCAAGCGTGGGCGGCGCCGGAGATGCCCAACTCGGAGAGGGTGGAGAGGAGGATCTGATGGTTCACAGTATCGAAGGCAGCCGATAGGTCTAGAAGGATGAGAGCAGAGGAGAGAGAGTTAGCTTTAGCAGTGCGGAGCGCTCCGTGATACAGAGAAGAGCAGTCTCAGTTGAATGACTAGTCTTGAAACCTGACTGATTTGGATCAAGAAGGTCATTCTGAGAGAGATAGCGGGAGAGCTGGCCAAGGACGGCACGTTCAAGAGTTTTGGAGAGAAAAGAAAGAAGGGATACTGTTCTGTAGTTGTTGACATCGGAGGGATCGAGTGTAGGTTTTTTCAGAAGGGGTGCAACTCTCGCTCTCTTGAAGACGGGAGGGACGTAGCTGCGGTCAGGGATGAGTTGATGAGCGAGGTGAGGTAAGGGAGAAGGTCACCGGAGATGGTCTGGAGAAGAGAGGAGGGGATAGGGTCAAGCGGGCAGGTTGTTACGGCCGGCCGTCACAAGACGCGAGATGTCATCTGGAGAGAGAGGAGAAAGAGGTCAGAGCACAGGGTAGGGCAGTGTGAGCAGAACTAGCGGTGTCGTTTGACTTAGCAAACGAGGATCGGATGTCGTCGACCTTCTTTTTCAAAATGGTTGACGAAGTCATCTGCAGAGAGGGAGGAGGGGGAGGGGGGGAGGAGGATTCAAGAGGGAGGAGAAGGTGGCAAAGAGCTTCCTAGGGTTAGAGGCAGATGCTTGGAATTTAGAGTGGTAGAAAGTGGCTTTAGCAGCAGAGACAGAGGAGGAAAATGTAGAGAGGAGGGAGTGAAAGGATGCCAGGTCCGCAGGGAGGGCGGTTTTCCTCCATTTCCGCTCGGCTGCCCGGAGCCCTGTTCTGTGAGCTCGCAATGAGTCGTCGAGCCATCACGGAGCGGGAGGAGGACCGAGCCGGCCTGGAGGATAGGGGACATAGAGAGTCAAAGGATGCAGAAAGGGAGGAGAGGAGGGTTGAGGAGGCAGAATCAGGAGATAGGTTGAGAAGGTTTGAGCAGAGGGAAGAGATGATAGGATGGAAGAGGAGAGAGAAGCGGGGAGAGAGAGCGAAGGTTGGGACGGCGCGATACCATCCGAGTAGGGGCAGTGGGAAGTGTTGGATGAGAGCGAGAGGGAAAAGGATACAAGGTAGTGGTCGGAGACTTGGAGGGGAGTTGCAATGAGGTTAGTGGAGGAACAGCATCTAGTAAAGATGAGGTCGAGCGTATTGCCTGCCTTGTGAGTAGGGGGAAGGTGAGAGGGTGAGGTCAAAAGAGAGAGAGGAGTGGAAAGAAGGAGGCAGAGAGGAATGAGTCAAAGGTAGACGTGGGGAGGTTAAAGTCGCCCAGAACTGTGAGAGGTGAGCCGTCCTCAGGAAAGGAGCTTATCAAGGCATCAAGCTCATTGATGAACTCTCCGAGGGAACCTGGAGGGCGATAAATGATAAGGATGTTAAGCTTGAAAGGGCTGGTAACTGTGACAGCATGGAATTCAAAGGAGGCGATAGACAGATGGGTAAGGGGAGAAAGAGAGAATGACCACTTGGGAGAGATGAGGATCCCGGTGCCACCACCCCGCTGACCAGAAGCTCTCGGGTGTGCGAGAGCACGTGGGCGGACGAAGAGAGAGCAGTAGGAGTAGCGGTGTTGTCTGTGGTGATCCATGTTTCCGTCAGAGCCAAGAAGTCGAGGACTGGAGGGAGGCATAGGCTGAGATGAACTCTGCCTTGTTGGCCGCAGATCGGCAGTTCCAGAGGCTACCGGAGACCTGGAACTCCACGTGGGTCGTGCGCGCTGGGACCACCAGATTAGGTGGCCGCGCATGCGGTGTGGAGCGTTTGTATGGTCTGTGCAGAGAGGAGAGAACAGGGATAGACAGACACATAGTTGACAGGCTAGAGAAGAGGCTACGCTAATGCAGAGGAGATTGAATGACAAGTGGACTACACGCCTCGAATGTTCAGAAAGTTAAGCTTACGTAGCAAGAATCTAATTGACTAAAATGATTAAAATGATACAGTACTGCTGAGGTAGGCTAGCTGCGTTTGTTGACACTACCCTAATCAAGTCGCTCCGCTGAGTGTGAAGTTTCTACAATGCTGCTTTTCGGGGCTAGCTGGCTAGCTAGCAGTGTTGGTTACGTTACGTTGCGTTAGGAGAACGACAATAGCTGGCTAGCTAACCTAGAAAATCGCTCTAGACTACACAATTATCTTTGAAACAAAGACGGCTATGTAGCTAGCTACGATCAAACAAATCACACCGTTGGGACTGTAATGAAATGAAATGAAAATGTGATACTACCTGTGGAGCGAAGCGAATGCGACCGGAATGCGAAAGTTCTATTCAGTAGACGTTGGCTGGCTATTGGCTAGCTAGGAGTGTCTCCTACGTTAAGGACGACAAAATAGCTGGCTAGCTAACCTCGGTGAATTAAGATAATTACTCTAAGACTACACACTCTAACTACACAATTATCTTGGATACGAAGACAGCAAAGACAACTATGTAGCTAGCTAATACTACACTAATCAAGTCGTTCAGTTGAGTGTGATAGTTACTACAGTGCTACGGTAGCCGGTGAACGTGCTAGCTGGCTAGCTGCTAGGCAGATAGGAGGACGACGAAATACGATAATAACGCAATTATCACTCTAAGACTCCACACCTAAACTACACAATTATCTTGGATACGAAGACAGCAAAGACAACTATGTAGCTAGCTAACACTACACTAATCAAGTCGTTCAGTTGAGTGTGATAGTTACTACAGTGCTACGGTAGACGGTGAACGTGTTGGGCAGATAGGAGACGACGAAATACAATAATTACGCAATTATCTTTGATACAACGACGACTATGTAGCTAGCTAAAGACAA